>NC_085139.1:131760698-132041734 GCF_024139115.2 Armigeres subalbatus | reverse complement strand
ATCGATGTACTTCGTTCAGTTGTGCTTTGATTTAATACGATACAATAACACGCAAAATGAAATGATTTGCGTTTTGTACGCTACCTGAAAGCGTGGCGTAGCTTATGAACGTTGAACAGTTGCTTGCCATCGAAAAAGCTTTCCACAATGTTAGTTACAGTGTTACGCAGTAGGTACATACAGATACATTACATTGTTGATAGATCAAAGGAACAATTCTTCATTAAATGCGAGTAACCAATTCCGTAGGGAAACAATTTATTTTTCCATCAAGATTCCAAAACCGACTTTAACTCGGAAAATGCTGTCGACCCGCGAGTAACGAATTTGAAATAAGTTCAGCTCGGCACTGATCGACACTGATAAAAGACCACCTCTGCCATTGGTTTTTTCATATCTAGTTGATTTACTCTATTATTCGACTGTATGTAATGATATATTACCATCGATAGACCGCCATGAATATTCCTAACTGGTGATGGCCACTGCCCGTACACTATTTAGTGCTCCCGCGTCAATATCTAATGGCTCTGGTGGATGAGGCTCGAATAAAAAGCAAAAACAATGGCGGTGCGAAGCGTTTGCGCTGAAACTATTCGGAATTGACTATCAATTATTCAAAATTAATTTATTACTCTTCCTGCTTTGTTCGTATTTTGCTTTTACCAGTAGTGGCTGTCTACTAGAATACGCAGGCTATTATTGGCAATTATAAGTATTCTATGGAAAACGCTTTTTGTTTGATACATATTTTACCATCGCTGGCGGTTAGCTAATCGATATATTGCGACATAAAAGCAAATAAATATGTCTTTCAATTAGAGAGCTCTTCGTTAAGAAACCGCATTGAATCGCACCCGATTTTTAATGAAGAGTCCGGATTTTACATTAATAATTGAATATTGATGATTCCAGGGATCAGTAGTCGGAAACACAAATTTTCATCCAACGATACGTGCCTATATAAAAGTAGTTACTGTAATTAAAATCTAAAACTTTCATGTGAAATTTTGCTAATTTCACATGGTAACATCTCTACTAAGTTTTGTAACAAGTCGTAAGGGAAGTCTTGCAACAATGTTGTTCTTTTTTTCTGCAAGACCATCCATCCAGTCATTACCAGTAACATTATTTTCCGGAATATGAACAACGAATAGGTGGCAATCACCGATATGATGGGAATAATGATGGCATAATACGAGTCAACTGATGTGCGCCAATTGATGGCGACGGACGAGACATCCAAGGACACGAATGGCATGGAAAGGATGACAATCGATTATACTGATCGGAATCGCTGAGGCTGGTTCGACGATTCAGTTTGACACCCTAAGAAATTCTTGATTGACTTATGAAAGTCTTATTTGGTATGAAAAAAACAGTTCTTGGGACTCAGTCAAGGAATACATTTTACACTAAGGCGAGTTATTCCAGAATAAAGCTGAACATGGTCAGTCACGTAAAACCAACAATAACAACTATGGTGACTATTCAAATCTTGTGCATTACTTCGGTGCACATCTTGAAGAGTAATAATGACACTCGTACACATAAATGAATTATTTCCTACGGTATGGGCAATTGAATAACAAATCCTAGAGCAATGTGAGTAGAAATAACCAAATTGTTTGCGTTTTGTTTGCCGATTATTACATTTCTTTTAATTATTGCGCTTACCCATCGGGATGACTAAGGGTCTGGGTGAGAATGGTCATCGCTCTCACCAGCAGCCTGAGGTTCGGATAGCAAAATCGTTCAAAAAGGTCTCTTATATTTTAGTCTTTTGCCCTCAGATATATTCAATCTATTCTATAAGCATTCTAAGTACTTGAAACAGTGACCCATTCTCACCCCATTTGAACAATTGTCACTCCCGACGACGGTACTTGTGTTTTTACTTACTATCTTGGAAGGACTCGAAGTTAGGACTATTTTTCCTGAGTATCAATATGCTTGGACCTGGGCTGGATCTCGAACAAAGCGAGACACCCTGGTCGTCATCTTTTATCGTCGAATCTTCTGTATGGCTTTCTATAAGATAGGCACGCAGCCAGATAACCTCTTGGGCCTTGGCACTTTGGCAGACCTCACTAAGTACCACGTGTTCGGCCTCCACGGCTGACTGTCCACTGGCTGCCCACGATATAAATGCTCCATCGAAATGAACGTAAATTCAGGCATTGGCCTTCGATTTATAGTCCATTAGCATTGATCTTGGCTCTGTCATGATACCTTGAACATCGCAGAATCGTGCAGCTGAATCATGATTACTGTAAAGCAGTAAGCTGTTCACTAGAATGGACACATTTTTAGCTATAACCGGCCTCGCACTAAGATAAATACAACAAGCTTTCCACAGTACTTCTGTACTTCATTAAATGCTCCAGCGTATTTGTCCTGATCCTCAAGTACCTAAGTGGACATTTTACTGCTTTCACATCATTCTATCCCATGAATATCATGCAGGTCTTCAAGTGATAGTTCTGTAGACGAATCTTGTTTGTATCAGATGTTCTCCATACCGGAAAAGTGGTAAACATCCCCAAAAACGTCAACTCGAACTCTTCGCGGAGACTCGGAGCACTTCTGCAACTCAGCATCATCGCGGACGTATGAGCATTTCATATACATATACCAACAGAAAGACTGGCTTTTCCATTCTTCTTTTGCGTCCAACATACATGGATCGGCGTTCGATTCTAAAGCTCACCAGAAAGCTATCGTGGATTTATTATTTTCTAACAATTGTTGCAGTCTGTATACGTTTCTCTGCAAACAGATTCTTTACCCTATCTTTTCCCAGCCGAGCAGCTGGCGCAGAAAGCTCTTCTTCCGCAGCTTACTCCGTAGAATATTTATGCAGTCCTTAGTTGTCTAGATTATGCCCCACCATCTTCTACTACGCCACCACTGTTAGGAAGTCCGGAAGGTTATTTTATTATTATGTATCAATTAAGGTCGGAGGGCCCGGCGTGCACATAAAAGTCTTCTCCATTCCAGCTCAGATCCACGGCTGCACTTCGCCAACTCCACAGTCTTCTGCGGAGGGACCGCAATCGTTCTCCACCTGATCGATCCACCTGCCCGCTGTGCACCTCGCCTTCTTGTTCTGTCGGATCGTTGTTTAAACCGAGCCATTTCACAGACTGGTCGACATTCTGGCTACGCCTGGCCCCACCGCAGTCTTCCCGATTTTCGCGGTGTCAACGATGGATGGTTCTCTCAACATCTGATGCAACTGTGGTTCATTCGCCTCCTCCACGTACCGTGGCGCCGCCATCTGTACCCCACATTAGATGGACGCGAACACTTCTTCTTCAAAAACCCAGTGCGCGTTGGTCCTCACGAGCATCGTCGGTCCGTGTCCGTAGAGACACCGTTAATATAAGCGTTTTGTAGATGTCAGTTTGGTACGACGGCGAACTCTCATTCGATCGGAGTGCTTTGCGGAGTTCAAAGTACGTACGATTTCCAGCCCTATGCGCCTCGAATTTCTCTGCTGGTGGATCGTTATCGGCGGCTTCACCAGTTCAACCATCAACCACTTCGATTTCGTCACACCGACAGAAACTCGTGGTGGGTGGCTTACATTGACCTCTCTCTGAACCTTTTTCCTATATGTACTTCTCTGTCGACGTGTTGACTGATAGTCATCCGTTTAGCTTCAGCTTTTCGTGCCCTGATGGTAGGCTCCTCCATCCTCTCAAAGAAGTCGTGCCATGATATCAATCGTCGTCAGCGAAACCAAGAATTCTGGACGGACTTTGCGAAAATCGACCACTGCGTCAATCCCTGCCCTTCGATTTCTCCATCACGCGATGTGTGAATAGCAAGACACGAAAGACCATCACCTTGCCGTAACCCTTCACGCGTTTCGAAGGGACTATAAAGCCCCTGAAACTCGAACTACGCACATCACCGATCCATACGCCTTGACTCAACCGTATCAGTTTATCCGGAAATCCGTTTTCGTGCATTAGCTGCCATGGCTGGTCCCGATCCGGTGACTTATCATGGGTTTAGAAGTCGATAAATAGATGATGGGGCACGCTTATTCGCGGCATTTCTGCAATACCATGCTATAGTGAACATCCTGGATAGTAGAGCGTTCACCCTAAATCCCCTGTAGGTACTGCCCACGAACTCTCTTGCAATTGGTTAGTCGGTGGCATAAGAATTTGGGAGTATATTTGGTGGGCGGCTCAGCAATGTGATGATTGCTTGCAGTAGTTGCTGAATCCAGCTTAACGCCCTTTTGTAGATGGGACAGACACCTTCCATCTCACCTGCAGGCAAAACCTCGCCTCCCAAACCAGTGTAAAGCGCTCACACGTGACTCACTACCGTGTTTAAATAGCCTCCTGGTAGTTAGGTCAACCCAGGGCTGGTTCAGCCAAACGCTGATCTCTCTCTGGATTTCTGGAGATTCTGTGGCTGAAGTAGCTGTCCATGCCTGTTCCTAAGTTCATTACTATACCGCCAACAGTTTTCAAAGTAAAAATAAAAAATAATACAAGCTGTGATTTCTATTCAGCTTTTTCCCTTGTAACGGTGCCAATGCTACAGCTCTTTTCGACAATAGCACTTCCAGTCCATCGACCAGGATTCCAAGAACAAGTGAAAATTTGTCTCAATTAATTTTGAATTTTTGGTTTGCATGACACCTGAACAGTTTTTCAAAGAAAAGCCGTTTTGCATACTTGTTTCTGCCATTTTGAATTCTAGCCTATACTAGAGAACTATGAAATGCGCATGATCATCTTTAAAAATGTATCTCGAAAAAATTTGTCTCGATCAGTTTGGTGTCTTCTTTGGGATGTTTAGATATAATTGTTGGTGCCATATATGGAAAAATAGCACTGTAAAAAAGTTTGGTTTTTGTTTGAATAAAATATAGATTTTCCCTAAAAAGTTACATATGTCAATAATTTTTAATTATCCTTAAAAAATGCTATTAAGGCACCAATAGACGTTTTCGGAGAAATAGAGTTTAAATGAATTTTTTATATAACGATTGTGTTCAAAAAGTCTATAAAATGTCGTTTTTAATTTTTGAAAGTACATCAAATTTGGTTAACAAAAAGCACTTCGGTAACCTTTTTCTAAAGATGCACCATTTAGAAGATATACTGATTTAATATTGATTTTTGATAACCCTAATAAGCTTCTGGTTCTCCTTTTCGAATGCAATCCAAAAGTACAGTTTCAGAAGTATTTTTCGGAAAGATTGGAAAATTTTGAGTTAAAGCATGACCATATAAATATTTGAGGTGAAATTCTCTGTCTTAAAGTATTTTGAAAAAGTTGCAAAATACCACTATCAGGAACAATGATTTAGGTGGTATATGTCATTCAACTCTTGCATATCGCTCTAGCGTTTAATCCATTTTAAACCGGGATGAGTTTGCTCTACTGTGCATATAGAGGTGCGCGTCCACGCCACGCCGCCGCCGACAGTTTTGGTCACGCCACCGCCGCCGACATTTTTGCATCGCTCGTTTCATCGCCGCGCCGCCGTTTCAAATTTGTCACGCCGCTGATCTATTATTTTCCACGCCGATTCAAATTTGTCACGCCGCTGATCTATTATTTCCACGCCGATTCAAATTTCAGTGGAAATCCAAGATTCAGTTCAGTTTCCATATAATTTTGATATATTCTAAATATCACGTTGAAACTCCAGAGAATTTTCCGTGAAGGTACGGGTATTTCATGAAATTCCATTACATATCTTGTTGAAATTGAAAACTCGTCAAAACAAGTGAAATTGCGAAGGATTCCCGTTGAAACTTAAACAAAATATAATTGAAACTTGAATTTTTTAACAGAAAAGAGTCGTCGGGAGAAAGCCACAAGGATAGAGATTGTTAGCGGCCGAATATGTCGTTTAACCGAAAAGACTATTTGGTAGACCTCTCGAGCATACCTGATAACTAAATGTTCTGAAATCATTGATTATATAGCGACCATTTATAGCTTTTGGTCATTAACTGGTTAAATAACAAACTTTCGGTCAGAAAGGTCGTTCGTATTGAATTGTCTTCTTGGATATTCAGAACATAACGGAGAATCTGATTTTCGCTCAAAATTTATCGAAAGATTCTATGGTTTTCCAGAATAGTTATTCGAAAAATATTTTCAGATTTTCCACAACTACTTTCCAAGTATCGAGAACTCTTTGGAATTACCAAGAGGAGCTCTCTGGATTTATCAAGGAAGTTGTTTGGCCTGCTATTCACTGAGAATCTCTTTAGATTTTTCACGAGAAGTTGTTTCAACTTTCTGATAATGATTGGAATATCCACGGAACATGTTCCTATTGAGTTTTTGTGTAGTATTCTTCGAAATTCAAACAGAAAGTTGTGACTGGTAAAAGAGATGCTTTGACATTAGACTTCCCAATCTAGATTATATAAGACGATTAGTTTTTGATCCTTTATTAAGTGATTTTTTTCGCAGGGAGAAGTTCATCACTAAACGGCTAGGTTTGGATACAGCCAACTTTAAAACATCAGAAAAATGCTCGGAATTTTTGAGGATTTTTCTGAGTTTGTTCAGAAATTCTTTTCTATTTTCGATTGAAATTTTGGTAAGTTCCATTGACCGAGTAGGACAGATTCGGCTGAACTGTCAATTTGGCTGAAAAAGCCTTTTCCACTAGATTGGTTCCAGAAGAGATTGTTGGCCAAAAATCATTCTGCGAAATAGTTTTTGACAGACGGGCCATTTAACCGAAAAAGCCGTTTGGTCCAACGGGGTATATATGACAAATTTCTGATCCCCGAACTGAACGGGTAATATGGTCAGAAATGGCCATTTGTTCTTAGGGAATAGTCTTTTTTCTATTGACAATTGAACAAATTCCACAGCCTCTCTCTTTTTAAGTCGTTGCTGGCTCATGAAGATAAAGACATCAGAGTCAAAACTGATTTGACCGAAATGGGTTGCCATGAAAGCAATGGCTGCGTAACTGGCAAAGGGAAAATTTCAGCCCCGATGTAAAGTTGTTTATCCCTAATCTATTTTGAATTTGCGTTTTGGATGGAAAAGTCTTTTGACCGAATATAATATTTTACCAAAAGCGTTTGGTAAAAAATGTTATTCAGTAGTCGTTTGACACTAACTCAACGTAAATGTTATTAGGCCAAATCGATGGATATTTTGGACCAAATTACCGTTCAGTTATTGACATTTAGGCCGTATAACCTGTGCCTTAAACTATTTTTCGGACAAATTCCATTCTGTGCAAACGACCATTTCGGCCAAAAGGCACATTTTGGGCTGATGACCTTTTCGGCCAACAGTTAGTTTTCCCTCAGCTTTTCGAGGTTAGTTTTCCTCAGCTGTCAAACAGTGCAGCGACTCGGATTGATTTACACTCGATCAAGCCGCCATAACGGAACGTGGAAAGCTGGATGCAGCTATCATCGACATTGACACGTTTTGGAAGTTCAGCTGTCCGTAACTGCAAACTGATGTAAGCTTCGAAAATGCTGTTAAAAGATTACTGATTAAATTACTTTCGAAGTTATTCGAACGTCTACAGTCAAAAGAATTTCCGTGAAACCAATAATTCTTGAACAATTCTTCGATGGAGACATTTGAGAAAATGTCAGATATTCTTTAAAAAGTTTCGTTAAACTTACGACATTTCAAAATAGTGAACTTCAGAGATTTTTTTCTGAAAGTCTCACCGGAAATTCCTTAGAATTTACCTTTTAGTAAGTTGAGCCATGCAGCTAGCCTCTTTATTATCTAGACTAGAAAGCAATCGGTTAAACACCCATTCACCAACCGCACTTTTTATCAGAATTTCTGAAAATTTGATTTTTCTGCTGAAATTCCAACCAATTTTATTTGGAATGCAAGACCTTTTCTTAAATATTCTAAATTATGGAAAACACTTATGTTTTTCCTAGAAATTCAAAAGATTTAGAAAATTTTGAAATATCCGAAACAATGCAAAAAAATCTTAGAAAAGCAGCTATGAAAAAAAATCGCAGCGGCAGTTCACGCCGACCGCTCGCCGCGACCAAAATTTTGACAAACTGCCGCGCCGACGAATATCGAGACCCGCCACACCTCTATGAGCATATTTTTTCATTATAATAATAAACTAATCCCATCTGAATTGGTAGTGGTTTTGTACTCAAGAAAGCAAATAATCTAAAGATTTTATGATTTACCCCAGGTATCAAACCACTGCAGGAAGGGAAATGTTCTAAGTCACGCATTTTTTCTTCCTCCAGAGTTTATTTCGATAGCTGTCATCTAAATATGTTCCTTCTTTTGTTATCATTGTGCATTCCCGTTGTGATTGGACCAATGTAAAATGAAAAATGCCTGATAATCCACCCTATTGGTATTAATAATTTCACGTATTTACATATGAAAAAAAAAAATTTAGAGGAAGCTTAAAAATAGCGCGATGGTAAATATATTGTATAATTCACGTTAATTTTTATTCATAACAAGTTTTGTTGTGAATCAATTTTTGCGAACAAATTGGTTGAGGACAAGAGGCACTTAAAAATAGATGAGCCATTAGGCTACCGCAACCGCTGCACCTAAGACGGATCAGAGGAAACACTGGTATGACGGAGAAATGTGAGCAGTTAGTTGAGGAGAAGAATCGGCATGGTGAGATTAACGCAGCAACACCGCACGAGGGCAGACGAGGCACTGATACAGAACGAAGCTTAACAGACAGAACCTCGATTTTTCGAGGAAAAAGCGCCAGAAACTATCGAGACGTGGAGAGACGGGTGAGGAACTGTAACGCGTTAAACGCACGAAAGTTCTATGAGGAAGTTAAACCGTTCACGTAAGGGGCACGTGCCAGCCTGATATGTGTAAGTGACATAAACGGGAACCTTCTACAAACGCAGCGCTGAGGGTGACCAAAGGTGGCAGCAGCACTCTGAAGAGCACCTGAATGGCGATGACGACATCCGAGATCTGGAATCTCCGGAAAATCGAGGAGATGTCGGTAGGAAAAACAACAAAGCTTCTAGGCATGACCAACTACCAGGAGAGCTGTTTAAACACGCGTGGTGACATTCTGACCTAGAGCGCTGCACTGGGGATTGACCGTTGGGAGGATGAGGTCTTGCCGCAGGAGTGGATTGGTAGGTCGTGTGGCCCATCTACAAAAGGGTGGATGAGGTGGATTGGACGCAAGCTACTGCGCAATCCTGCTGAACGCCTTACTCCACAAAGTACTCTCTAAATTTTTGACCTTCGACTAACACAATTGCAAGAGAGAGTTCGTGGGCATACCGCTATGATTTATGGAACGCTCTACCACAGACCAGGTGTTCGCCATTACGTCGTAGGTATTGCAGAAATGCCGTGAATACAAACGCGCCCACATCATCTTTATCGACTTCAAAGCGCGATATGATAAAATCGAGTCGAGAACCAGCTGGATGACAGCTAATGCACAAACGTTAGTTCTGATAACGGTATTACGGTTGATCAAGGCGACGATGGATCGGGTGATGAGCATAGTTCATGTTTCAGGGTATTCTCCAGCCCCTTCGAAACTCGCAGGAGGTTACGGCAAAGGTGATGATCTTCTCGTGTCTGCTATTCAAATCGCTTTTGAGGAGAATATGCCAGAGAGCCAGAGGATTGACATTGCAGTGGTACGATTTTCACGAAGTCCGTCAGTTATTTGGTTTGGTCGACGACATTTATATCAATGACAGTAACTTTGAGAGGATGAGGAAAGCCATCCACTCAATCTGAAAACAGAAGCTTAACGCGGATTGGCTAGTCATCACCACGTTGAAGGTTCTGGAGTATAATGGATAAGAAGGCTATTCTACAAAACACTTATTAGACCGGTAGTTCTCTAGCGGACACGAGACTGACGATGACTCGTAGAGGACCAACGCGCACTAGGAGTTTTGAAAGCAGGAGTGCGCGTCCATCTATGGCGAGTGCAGATGGTGGAAGGTGCGGGAGAGTGACATGAACCACAGTTGCATCAGCATGTTGGAGAACCATCCATCTTCACACCGCGAAAATCGGAAGACTGCGATGGAGCAACGTACGTCAGAATGTTGGAAAGTAATCGGTGAAAATGGTTTTGACAACGATCCGACGGGAACAAGAAGGCGAGTACAGTGGGCAAGGTGGATCGATCAGGTGGAGGATAATTTGCGGACCCTCCGCAGACTGTGTGGTTATAAGTGCAGGCTGTGGACTGACTGAATGGAAAGTCTTTTTATGTATTGCAAGCCATTCCGGCCTTAGTCTGGTAATAAATATAAATGTACATGGGCTGAAAAGACCAATTGCTATTTTATAGCCTTGTAATTGTGAGCTTTGATTTGCTAGAAATAGATATTTATTTTAGAACTTGTTTAAGAATGTTTTATTTTTCATAAAACACTTAATCTTTTAGATAATACATGTCAGGCGGAAGTATGGAAAAATTTGAATAAAGTTATGGGAATGAAGAAAAATACATTTAAGATTGAAATAAGTCACGAGCGTCTGAGGAACGAGAAATCGCATCCATTATAAAAAACCTAATTATTAAAAAAGCTGGGACCTGATAATTTTCCACCCAGTATGATCAAAGACTCAAAAAGTTTTCAAAAATATTTTAAGACTTTTAATCAAATACTACAGAACGTATATCCAGACTGTCTCAAGTTAGCTAAGTAATACCATCAAATCAGGTAATAAATCTGATCCATGTAATTACCGTCCTATTTCCACATTATCCGATGTTATGCAAAGTATTTGAGAAGTTGTTAGTTAGTAGACTAACTGATTTTCTGAACAAACACAATGTTTATATAAATTTAGTATTGTTTCCGGAAAGGATGTAGCATCAACGGCTATTATTAGAACTTGTTGACTTTTTTGGACAATATGATAAAAGTGATATAGTTGGTGGTCTTTTCATCGATTTAAAAAGCGTTTGATACCTTAAATCACAAAATATTATTGCACAAATTGGAAGCTGGATTCGTGGATTAACAAATGATATAATTCAGTAGCTATTTGACCGATAGAAAATAATTGTGGCATTAATGATTCACAAAGCTCGCGGAAGACCATAAATATTGAGTACCGTAAGGAAGCAATATCGGCCCTCCTATTTTTGCTATATGTTAATTATATTGGTAATTTGCCATGAGGTATTCCAAAACTATTTGCAGACAATACAGCACTATTTTATCCACAATTACAGCATCACAATTACATCCATCAATTCAGCTGTTATTGGTCGACGGTACATACACAGTGCCTTTTCTCGCTTTGTTTCTCAGGCAGCCAAGTTGGTTGCACGACGAGACGGACGCAATGAGAAAACAGAACTGTGCAATAAAAAATCCTATTCGACTAAATGCTGATGTCATATTAGAAATTTGGAGACGAGTACTCGTCGATAGCAAATCCTTCCGCACGCGATGGCATATGAGCAAGTAATCCACCTTCTTTTTGCCAGTGGAGATATATCAGCTTCACTGATATATCCCTCCCCTTCATAGGGAGCTTGGCAGAAGGAAGGTCGTGATATGTGATCACAAATATTGCCCTCCGCTCGCTTTCAAATCGACTTCAAAAAAACATTCTTCATGCCTGCCGTATTTTAACGGAACTATCAATTTATACTTTCGCCTCTAATTCTATCATGAACATGTACGTCCAAGTTTGGAAGATGATATTAGCATTCCATATCATCTAATTATAGTTTGAGGTCATGCTAGTAAATCAAATTTACAAAAAAATACAACTTTTGCAAAACAGATGTCTGAAAATTATTTACCAGCTACCACGGCTTTACCCTACTGTTCAACTTCTTATACTGATTTGCCACACAATATCCTACCGCTACATAGGCTATACAATTAGCAGATATGCTTGTTTATCCGACATGTTGAAAATGCAAATACACATCAGAATCGCAACTTTACGACACAAAACCATGTACATAATACTGATTTGCAAGCAATCTATTGCGCTCAAGTGCAACAACCTGTTTGGGCCAAATGAATTCCTTTATGGTCCATCAGTATACAACTCCTTCCAAGAAGATTTTAAACCATTAACAATCGTAACTTTGATTTAAACCAGATTAAACAACATTTAAGTCCAATATCAACTTATTTTTATAATCGACATTAATTGTAAACATTTACACTTTTTTTAAAAAAGTTAATAATTTTTTATCAACTCTTAAATGCATATTAGGAATCCTTTAAAGGAACCAAGTTCAGACATTCCTGATAAGACATCTCAGATCATGTAAGGATTGGGAAGCGCCCAGGCAGCTTGCCGTGCATGAGCCGAAATCGCTCCTTTACGACTATACAGAAACCCCTTAGCTAATCTACGCAAAATTCTTGAATGAGTAAGTTCAACATCTTGCATTCTCTCTACGGGTTATCTAGGCCATCTATTGACACTAACAAGTAGCAGCATTAATCAATTTTAGGAACGTGAGGCATGATATGACGTGCTTCACTGATTCTACCAAATTTCACCTATCAATTCCGTATAGTCCAGAAGTCTGCAATCCTGAACCTTCATACAACATCCATGTTCAGACAACATCTCTGATTTTCAAAAGTACACCTGATTATTGCCCTAGTACAACTGATTTTAGCTTCATACTTAACTTAAACAAAAGCTTATAATTCTAGCGTACTTTAAAAATGTTGTGTTATGGATTCAAAGTTTAGAGTCCATCAGCAAAAACTTTCCCAAAAGAAAACTAAAATTTCTACGTAAATAAGTTTCAGTATTTTTAAATAATATAAAGTTTATTACTAAGTCATTATTGCAAAATATATTATAAATATTCACCAATCTTTGATTTCTAAACATTCTTACTATCATTTCCATTAAATTTCTAAATTTTTGCAATTTATTCCTATTTTGACTTTTTTCGTTTCTTGTTATTTTTTTGTTCCTCCCCTCGTGTTTTCAAGAGCTGTCGGACATAAAATAAATTTAATATTTGTATCGGCCTAATTTTATGGGATTATGATGAATGAATATATAGGTTAAATATATTGGTGTAGACATAATTTCCTGTTCATCAGTGTGAAGAGTGATATGAAAAAATTAAAATCGTAAGTACATAAGAAGAGGTCGAAAACTGCGAGTGATTTCGTCAAAAAATAAAAAAGTTATACCTTGATGTAAAAAGTTGATTTTTTCGCTAGGATGAAACGCGCCATCCAGCTGAGAAAGCAGCTTGCAGAATCAATTGGATCGAAGTGCTTCGATTTACTTCATTTGTCCGATAACCTTCGTTTATACTAAAATTCACGAATGGGTACTCAACATCTCCGAACGATTTTTGTAGAACTGGATGGCGCGTTTCACTGGGGGGAATTTATTTTCCAACTTTTTTCTTAAGGTATAACTTTTTGATTTTGACTAAATCACTCAGGTTTTAGAACTCTCGTAATAAGGTAAGATTGTACGTGTTATAATTAGTGGCATTGAATGCATACAACGTCACTAGAGGTAAAACAGTGAAAGAGAATCATTTTCCAACATTCAGTCGATTTTTCTATAACTTCAGGCTTTGAGCATCCAGTTACACTTGACGGATCTGGCTGAAATTTCAGTAGCTTTGGAGCAAAACCTTTATTTTCAGAGAAAAAACAGGAACCAGGAAAATGTCCCAACGTATGCGACTATACATTGGAACTGAACTACTTTAGTTCAGTCTATACTTGGAACACAGGTTCTTGATAGGAGTCCTATTCATAGCGTCGACCGAAAGATTTGAAAAAATTCAATCGAAGTTCATAGGTACGCGCTAAACTTCTTCCTTGGCAAACACCCTAGATTTGTAACCTTATGACGAGCTGGTACATTTGTTAGGTAATGATACAATGCTATATGACTATATGACAAAAACACAACAAGTGTGACGAGGGGAGGGTTTTTGAAAATGGCCATTTTTTCCATTACGTAATTATAGATCTTCCCAAAACTCTTCTGAGGGAGCTGGGCTATTGATCCTCGCTCAATTTGGCATGAATATTGTCTCGGCCACTTAGACAATTTTGAGGCTTCAACAACACAGGACAGATTATGCACAGAACGAATCAATCAGATCTATATGTTCATTGTTCAATTTGTATTATTATTTATTTGACTAAATGTTGGTGCGTTTAATTTATTTATTATTTTTTTACAATCAAGTTCAAATGTCCGAAGAATGTAACAATAAATATACCATTTATTATTAACATATGATTTCCTTGTACATATTGGATCATCCAAACAAGTGAAAAATCAATCGATCTCACTGTTCTTTAAATTGAAATAATTCAAATGTTGCTTTGCTTGTAAAATTAAGTCAAGTTAATTAAATATCAAATGTTAATCATTTGTTGGATTAGTTGCAATTTTCACGTCGTTGAATATTCAAATTTATTTGCTGTGTGTATCGGACTCATGCAATAATCGGTCCTAATTATAACCAGTCGTTTAAATCGAATGTGATCTCTTTTAGTAATTGAGAATCATATACGAGACTATGCAGCTATATTATATTGACCTGATCAGATGACCTCCCAGGTACCGTGGAAAATTTGACCAAGTTAACGCCCAGGAAATTATACTGCTTCATGGACCGGATTATGGCATTTCCAGATCTACGCAGCATCATCTTCCATCTATGCCACTCAGTAAGGAAACAGAACAGCCATTTTGAACACTAAATATAATGACGTTGAGCCCACTCTCTTATCAAACGTCGTCGCCGATCGCGTCGGTATTTGAGCTTTGATTGTCGAAAATACGATACGATTGAAACAGGTGTTTCAAATCTATCTTTGAGCAAACGGTTCAATATTTTCCAATTATATTATTATTTGACCAACTCACGTAGGTAGAAGAAGAACTATCATTAGTGTTGGTTTTCAAATTTTGTCGTAAAAAATGAGGTTCTATGATAAAGTTATCTTTAATAAACGAAGGAATCGATAGAGTTTATATATAAGATAATCGAGACAATCACACAATCCCTCACATTTACCATGTTTGAGATACGTAACCAAAAAGTTAGGTTAGGAAAAAAGTGTCAAAATAAAAGATAGGAAGGTTGGAGAAATAAATTTTCCAGATTTTGATGAAACGTATAACATTTCGGCAGGCAAAACCCCTGAGGGGACTAACCTACAATGTACTACGCGTCTCCACGCACTACCATATCAGAATGCTGTTTCGCCGACGCGTGGTGCTTCCCAAAAAGTTGCTAGCTAGAAGGTTTTTGCCTCATGAGTTTTCAAGCAACAAATATCACCACTATTTTGAATGAATATTATCAATATGATTGAGATTTTCAAAAATTTAAATGGAACCTAGCTATATTGTTTAGCTGTTGCTGGATAAAATACCCATGAAAATCTTTACACTAAGACATTTAGCAATCTTTCCTGAGGACATATTGCCCTTCTTCATAAAAATAATGGAATTGTTTAGTCATTCGAGACTTTGTAATTTATCACATGGATCAAATTGTGCTTTCAACAAGAAGTTTAGAGCTTAGTGCTTCACCAATTCAATGGTTGAAAACAACCACCTAGACAAGAAGCGTCAAGCAGAAGTTTTCAGATCATTAGCTCGATCTGGAATCGTAGTCAGCAGCACAACCACCAGCCCGCCCCGATTAAGTTTTGTTTCGGCCGCTAGGTCAAAGGACCGAACAAAGCACCTATTGAAAGGTGTTGAAACTCACCGCTTGCATGAGGTGGCACAATGTAGAAAAGTAACGATGGGACAAGCGAAAACTGTGCACGGAGGGTAGAAGCATTGGAAGAGATTGAGAGAGCTTCTGCCTCTCTGTTCGTGGACCACCGAGGCTGCGTGAAATGTTGGATAATTTTCTACCGATGGTTGTCTTCACGTTCACACCCTGACCGCCAGTGCGCGCGAAGTGTTTGTTTTGCCCTCGAAGTTATTATTAAGCTCTCAGGGGCCAATTGGTGTAAAGACATAAATTAATTGCTTTCAGCACAAGAACGCAACTGTGTGGACATAATAGGAACAACAAATAGCCGTGACCCGCTTGATTTGGCGAAGCTGGGACTCTTGCTGCGACGTTGGGCTGGCGTTATTGATCATACGGAAAGGATGATTGCAATGCTGATGGAATGGATGCTTTTAGATTTGCTATGATGAGGAATACGAAGACCCGTTGGCAATGTCTTGCATTGGTTTATTGACCAGAAAATTGAAATAATAAAATCAATCACCGGAAGGTGTAGAAACTCCGTTACTAATCAATTTAACTTTGTCTTCATGTTGTCTTGTTTATTTTTCTTGATTTTTGTTCTTCTTTTTCTTTTACTTTTCTTTTTGTCTTTCTTCTTCTTGTCTTCTTTCTTTGTCTTCTTTTGCTTCTTTTGTTTCTTTGTCTTCTTGTCTTCTTTGTCTTCTTTGTCTTCTTTGTCTTCTTTTTCTTCTTGTCTTCTTTGTCTTCTTTGTCTTCTTTTGTCTTCTTTGTCTTCTTTGTCTTCTTTGTCTTCTTTGTCTTCTTTGTCTTCTTTGTCTTCTTTGTCTTCTTTGTCTTCTTTGTCTTCTTTGTCTTCTTTGTCTTCTTTGTCTTCTGTCTTCTTTGTCTTCTTTGTCTTCTTTGTCTTCTTTCTTTGCTTCTCTTCTTTGTCTTCTTTGTTTCTTTGTCTTCTTTGTCTTCTTTGTCTTCTTTGTCTTCTTGTCTTTGTCTTCTTTGTCTTCTTTGTCTTCTTTGTCTTCTTTGTCTTCTTTGTCTTCTTTTCTTCTTTGTCTTCTTTGTCTACTTTGCCTTCTTTGTCTTGTTTGTCTTCTTTGTCTTCTTTGTCTTCTTTGTCTTCTTTGTCTTCTGTCTTCTTTGTCTTCTTTGTCTTCTTTGCAAAGGATCATTTGGATGCCATAAAAGCTGTTCGATTGTTCAGATACAGTTGCTACATTTTTAATGCAGTCAGAAGGTATATCTAAAACAGGGTACCACGAGGGATGGTGTCGTGGGTTTTGGATTATTTCTTAATGAATCGGATGACCCGTATTACAATAAGTGTTCAATTGAATTTGTCTGATGGGAATAATTAAGACATTTTAAAACTTTATCATTATTGCAACATCAAAAACAAGAGCCAATCCGCTACATCAGCATGCAACATCCATTAATAAACTGTCTAATAAATGCGTATCTTATGAATAAACCATCTTTTGGGTGGCACTCAAATATGAATTTCGTTACACCCAAATACATTGTTGAGGCGTTCCTCAGATATCCACCTACTAATTACACACCCATCGTGTTTCTTTGATAACTTTGTTACATCGCGATCTCGCTACTGGGCTAGGGTCATCAATCAACCATTCATTACGAAAATGATCATTTATGCAAATTTCGACGCGTCCGGGTTTGGCACGACCCTTTTATCCAGACTACACAGGTCGTGTCTGTTAAAATTATTATGGCTTTATTTCTACGATCCGAACGAGTGCTCGGAGGCGAAATGGCGCGCGTGTCTCGTGGAAATCTCCCTCGCGCACCAACGACCGTGAACAAACAGATTCATCTCTTCTAAAATAAACTTACCACGAAGGCCTGCGGATTGAATTCGATGTCGATCAGCAGCGCAGGAAATTGGTAAAGGCTAAGAAACGTCGATTTTCTCCACTTCTCGAGACCGAGGAGACGGAACGTTCGATCTCTATCGATCCTCTCTTTTCTGGTGACCTGGCGAGTCAATGGTGCTGATCGCAATCGCATCGAAAACATTTCATTACGCTAATTGATTTAATTCGTAAAAGGTGATATTTGACTTTAACGGTAACGGTGTCACATCCGTTCCGGATGCTACTAACGTTAAGTCTTCCATCACTATCTTAAAACTTTTTGGTTGTTTTTTATGTGTTTATTTATAGTCAAGCAGATTTTTATTTATAGATTTTAATTTTCTAGATTTAGGGTTTATCCATCATTGCACCGCATCGGTTGGTCCTATACCGATTATAGAAAGCAGGACAAGTTTTTCTCACAGTTTGACCTCAACAAATTGTACCAAAAAAACATACTTCCACTTCTTGTTCCTTCGATCTGCACCCGTAGGCGGTAAGCATCAGCTCTTTTAGTTTGAAGACATCACATGACACTTATTGTTTGCTTCTCCTTGTGCATTGCAAAACTTTTCCTTTTTTTCTTTTATTTTGATTTATCTCTTTTCGACATTATCTCCATTTCTTCACTTTATTCTCTCTTTTTCCTTTCATTTCCTTTGTCCCTTTCCTCCCTCTACTATCATTTTTTTAATTCTCTATTAAAGTGTTCTACTATCATTGTTATTCCAACATTTTTTCCTCTTTCCTACTCTTTTCTTCTCTCTGTTTTTTTGGTGAAAATATGTAAAATGTTTCTGATAACTGCAAAATTGAGCTTTTTTTATTGTTGGACTAATAAGAACGGATGAAGTTCCTTCAAGACACGGGGATTCCATTTCGCAAATTTAGTATCCTTTTAGCTGTACGTCGCTTTCGACCAAACTGCATTTTCGGTCAAACCAGTTTTGCCCTGATAACAGTTTCCGTTGAACGTTTAGTTTTGCTAAATGGTACTTGGCTAGATGTGTTTTGGTCTAAAGGTCAACATCGACTTAAATGAAGAGAAGCTACGGAAAAAATTACAAAAAGGCCATTTAGCCAAACTCAGGCCATTTTTGACCATATTACCTGTCCATTCATCGACATTTGGCCAAATGGCCCAATCTGTCAAAAATTAATTTCACTAAACGATCTGTTAGGGCAAGCGGCTGTCTGTCGCTTTTGGTCATGGAATTTCCAAGAAGTTCTTATTGAAAATAGAAAGAATTTTTTGAATAAATGAAAAAAAACCCAGATTAATCCACCTAGCGGTGATGGTGCCTTCTCGTCCGTTCAAAAGGTTTGAAAAATTTCAAATAACCAATATGTGGATTGGTCTTATTTTTCATATTTGTTTATATGCATAAAAAATTCTCAAAACGCAATTTGTTGACAAACAAATCGGATGAGCATAAGAGCAAAAATTGGCATTTTATTTGAGTAGTTTTAAATTAGTATTTTTCGCCATACTTTGACCCAATTGTACGATCCGGCCAAGTTTCTATAAAACAATGGGACAAGATTCTGCGTCAAATGCAATCTGTTGAAAAGACTTGAGAAGCACAATATTGACATCAATCACAGTAACTTATATATGACTGGATTCAGTCACATATATGGTTACTGCAACCAGATTTGTTGAAAATGTTTGCTTGGGGAATAGATGAAGTCTAAATGCTAAGAAAGTGAGCTAGACTTTTTGAACTCTTTTCACAATAAATAGTTATTTGACCATAACATCTAGCCATAGTCCGATCTGCTTAATTCTCAATAAGAAAATATGAGACATTCTGCGTCGAATGCAATTTAATGCGAGCAAATCGGTTGAGGAAAAGTGCAGAAAAATGAGGAAAATTTTTGTATCAATTTTTCATTGTTTTTGAGCGGATCTTATAGCCTTTACCGTACCTAGATACGAAAGGCAAAATGGTATAATTTTCGATCCCATAGTCCGATATGGCCAATTTTCAATGAAACAATGGGACAGGATTCTACTCGAATGCAACTTGTTGTGAGCAAATCGATTGAGGATAAGTGCCCGGAAAATGAGTGACATTTTTACGCGATTTTTCGTATGAATTTGTATTTTGGCCATAACTCTGATCCCATAGTCAATCTGACCAATTTCAAATAGGAAACAATGGGACAAGATTCTGCGTCATGCAACTTTGTTGCAGAGTAAATCGGTTGACGATAAATGCCGAAAAATGAGTGACATTTCTTACGCGATTTCTCGTATGAATTTGTATTTAGCATAATTTCATCCCATAGTCCGATCTGACCAATTTCAAATAGGAAACAATGGGACAGGATTTTGCGTCGAATGCAACTTGTTCAAACAAATCGGTTGGGATAAGTGCCGAAAATGAGTGACATTTTTCGCGATTTTTCGTATGAATTTGTATTTTGGCCATAACTTACATCCCATAGTCTAATCTGACCAATTTCAAATAGGAAACAATGGGACAAGATTCTGCGTCGAATGCAACTTGTTGCGAGAAATCGTTGACGATAAATGCCCGAAAAATGAGTGACATTTCTTGCGATTTTCTCGTATGAATTTGTATTTTGTGCAATTTCTGATCCCATAGTCCGATCTGACCAATTTCAAATAGGAAACAATGGGCAATTTTGCGTCGAATGCAACTTGTTGAAACAAATCGGTTGGGATAAGTGCCGAAAATGAGTGACATTTTTCGCGATTTTCTCGTATGAATTTGTATTTTGACATAACTTACTCCATAGTCCGATCTGACCAATTTCAAATAGGAAACAATGGACAGGATTCTCGTCGAATGCAACTTGTTCAATCAAATCGGTTAAGGATAGTGCCCGAAAAATGAGTGACATTTTTACGCGATTTTTCGTATGAATTTGTATTTTGGCCATAACTTCTGATCTCATAGTCCGATCTGGCCAATTTCAGATGGGAAACAATGGGACAGGATTCTGCGTCGAATGCAACTTGTTGCAAGCAAATCGGTTGAGGATAAGTGCCCGAAAATGAGTGACATTTCTTACGCGATTTTTCTTGTATTTTTTGCCCATAACTTCCGATCCCATAGTTCATCTGGCCAATTTCAAATAGGAAACAATGGGACAGGATTGCATGCACAACTTGTTGCGAGCAATCGGTTGAGGATAACCTCGATTCGTCGAACTGAGTCGATTGGTATATAACACTATTGCTCCGCCTTCTATAAAAAGTTTGTTTTTGGAGCGATCATATACCACAGACAAACAGAATAACACTCGTCAAATTTCCATCGTTCACTGATTTACTGACCAATTCAAATAATAATTAGTTGGCCAATCGGTCACTAGTAGCGCGCGCATCGGATTTGTCTCGAGTTTGAAATTTGCTCACTACCACATTCTGGTTCGTGATTTGCCCAACTAACTGAAATCAACAGATGACGTTAGTGTTTAAATGACGATGAATTTGATGAATAAATGTTCAATGTGTTATGTCTGTTTGTCTGTGATATAGCCTTTACCGTATACTTAGTATTTTGGCCATAACTTCTAAGCCGATAGTCCGATCGGGTCAGTTTTCAATAGGAAATAATGGGACAGGATTCTGCATCGAATGCAACTTTTGCGAACACATTGGTTGAGAATAATGCCCAAAAGTGAGCTAGACTTTTTAATGTGCTTTTTATGAAAAAATGTTTTGCCATAACTTCTAACATAGTCCGATCAGGCAGTTTTCAATTGAAATAATGGACAGGATTTTGCGTCGATTGCAACTTGTTGCGAGCAAAACGGTTGAGAATAAGTCCCAAAAGTGAGCTAGACTTTGATGTGCTTTTTATGAAAAATGTATTTGGTCATAACTAAGCCCATAGTCCGATCGGTCAGTTTTCAATAGGAAACAATGGGACAGTATTCTGTCGAGTGCAACTTGTTGCAGCAAATCGTTGAGAATAAGTTCCAAAAGTGAGCCAGACTTTTAACGTGCTTTTATATGAAAAAAGTATTTTGCCATAACTTCTAAGCCCATAGTCTGATCGGTCAATTTTCAATAGGAAACAATGGGACAGAATACTGCGTCGAATGCAACTTGCGAACACATTTGTTGAGAATAAGTCCCAAAAGATGACTGACTTTTAATGTGCTTTTTATGGAAAAAGTATTTGGCCATAACTCCTAAGCCCATAGTCCGATCATGTCAGTTTTCAATTGAACTAATGGGACAGGATTATGCGTCGATTGCAACTTATTGCGAGCAAATCGGTTGAAAATAGGTGCCCAAAAGTGAACTAGACTTTTGATGTGCTTCTATGAAAAATGTATTTTGGTCATAACTTCTAAGCCCATAATCCGATAAGGTCAGTTTTCAGGAAACAATGGGACAGTATTCTGCGTCGAATGCAACTTGTTGCGAGCAAATCGGTTGAGGATAAGTGCCCAAAAGTGAGCTAGACTTTTAATGTGCATTTTTATGAAAAAGTATTTGGCCATAACTTCTAAGCCCATAGTCCGATCGGGTCAATTTCAATAGGAAACAATGGGCAGATTCTGCGTCGAATGCAACTTGTTGCGAGCAAATCCGTTGAGGATAAGTGCTAAAAAAATGAGCTAGACTTTTTAATGTGCATTTTATAGAAAAAGTATTTTGCTAACTGCTAAGCCCATAGTCCGATCGGGTCAATTTTCAATAGGAAACAATGGGACAGTATTCTGCGTCGAGCCTTGTTGCGAGCAAATCCGTTGATGATAAGTGCCCAAAAAGTGAGCTAGACTTTTAATGTGCATTTTATGAAAAAATATTTTGGCCATAACTTCTAAGCCCATAGTCCGATCGGGTCAATTTTCAATAGGAAACAATGGGACAGGATTCTGCGTCGAATGCAACTTATTGCGAGCAAATCGTTGAGGATAAGTGCTCAAAAGTGAGCTAGACTTTTGCACACACACACACACACACACACACACATACACACACACACACACACAACACACACACATACACACACACACAGACATCACTCCAATTCGTCGAGCTGAGTCGATCGGTATTAACACGGTCTCCGGCCTCCTATAAAAAGTTCGATTTTGAGCGAACATAGCCTTTACGTATACTTTGTATACGAGAAAGGAAAAATCCATAAAATTCCGAGCATTTTTCCGTTGTTTAAAAGTTGGCTATACCAAACTAGCCGTCTAGTGATAAACTTATACCTGCGAAAAAAAATGTTGGGTGAAGCTTGACCGAATGTCCATTTCGGCCAAATGGCCCTTTGACCAAATTACTATTTCGGCAAAAGACATATTCTCAACCGTTTTCAGCCAAAGGAACTGTTCGACGAAATGACATTCTCGGCCAAATAATAAACAAGTCTGAAGACATAATGAGAGCATTTAAAAAATTTGAATTTGTTATCAAATTGATTCATAATTTGTTTTCATATATGAATCATCATGATTGATAACATATTTTTCTACTTTTTTGCTGAATATTACTGGTAAATTGAATAATCTGAAACCAATATCAAAACTAGTTTTCGATTTGTTCTTATCGACAGCAGGAATTGTTCTTGATTTGATGTCACAGTAAGATTTTTCTGCTACATGTTTTGTTATTATATGAACATAATCGAAGATTTCACATCAATAAAACAAGTTATCGATTTGCTCTCAAGCTCTGCTTGGGTAGGCTTCTACCAAATAGTCTCGGCCAAACAACGTTCACCTTGTGGTCTTTGGCCAAATGGCTTTCTGCCGAACGACTGTTTTCCGTTCAAAATTCAATTTGAATCAGATTTTTGATTCAACGGAGATCCTTCGCAATTTTCACACGAAGTTTTGCTTAGTTTCTACGGAGAGCTTTTCGATATTGTAATGAAATTGTATGGAATTTTCATGAAAATTTTTGAGATCTTCACGAAAATTCTGTGGAGTTTCAACGTGATATTGTAGAGATCTATCAGTAAATTATACGGAAATTCTACTGAATATTCGAAATTTCCACTGCGGATTTCCTCAAATTTGAATCAGCGTGGAAAAATATAGATCAACGGCGTGAAAATCTTCAACGACTGCGCGCCGATGCAAAATCTCCGGCGGCAGGCCAACTGTCGGCGGCGGTGGCGTGGCGCACACCTCCACAACGTGGGCGTCAACGTGATTCCGCAACAAGGACAATTACAAATCAATCGTGAAATTTCTCATGGTTCACAAGTATAAGTATTACACTTCGCGTAAAACAGGTAGGGTTAAGGCAGGTATTTTCGTCTTTTCGTCATAGTCTCAAAAATCAATAGAAGAGACATTTTATTGCTAAACTCATCCGTACCAAATCGTAACCTCAGGAGAAACGTTCAGCTATAGTGAGATTATGGCAAATGGACGTTGCTTCCGTTGGTTTTAGACCCTACGACGATGGACGGAAATACCTGCCGTGTCCCTAGATCACTTTTGCGTAGTGTTTACGGTGTAAGATCTACCAAACCGCATCCCCAAAGATGATGTTCGCTTCCGATCCGGCAGGTACGAGACGGCGTGGAGCGCAGCGAGCGAGATGGGCAGACCAGGTGCAAAACGACTTGGCGAGCGTGGGGCGTATCCGAGTATGGAGAGATGCGGCCTCGAACCGTGTATTGTGGCGTCAAATTGTTGATTCAGTGTTATCTGTTTAGATGTAAACTAAATAAATGAAAAATGAATGAAAATCTACCAAACCGAGCCCTAGCTTCATCCATTTTTCAAGCTAGAACAATAAGTTGTGGTAATTCAGGGATTCATCATATTTAGTCCTCTATATTAATAGTAGTTTTTCGGTTTGGAAATTGTCTCGACTTCCCTGAGGGCTCCGATGCATGGCCAAACTACAGTACCGTGAAGCATCGAAATCCGTATACTTAAGCACCTCAGTTTATGAAAAAGCCTCTAGAAAACGGGAATCAAATGCAATTGAAACTTTCATCGTTGATACAGGCGCACGAAAGATTTTACTTCTAAAGTGTTCCGCATTCACACATTAGAAACTACAAAAAATATGTTAAGTAATGAACTAAATCAACACCTGATGAACCGAAATCCGCCCACTTTGGATAGAGTTCGAATCAACGGATCCAAATCCGTTCAGATATTTTTTAACTAGGGTCGGTGTACCAATTGTCGCCATACATGAGAACAACTATTTTTTTTTTAAATAAGTAAAGGCAATTAATTGTATATTATTCAGCAACTCGGCTGTACGAAAACCATTTTTTTGTTAAATATCCTGGCTGTGCATATACACAGCATATGTTTCGAAATGGACAAATTGATGAAATTTGCGAAAAAGAATCCACGTGTCTTGGAGGACTCGAACCTCAACCTCCTACTCTCTAGATAGGCGTGATAACCCCTGGCTACACAACAAGACCACTTAAAGGTCACGTTTGCGGAAAAGCCATCAGAACTGAGTACCAACCTCCACCGCGGTTAGCTCTCTTTTTGCAAATTGAATATCTTTCGGATGCTTGATTTGTCCAATCTCCACATGTGCTTTACTATTGTATACCCACAGCCAAGCGAGTGCACATTGTTTATTAAACGAGAGGATCGCACTCCATGCCCCCCAGGA
Source organism: Armigeres subalbatus (assembly GCF_024139115.2). Classification (NCBI taxonomy): domain Eukaryota; kingdom Metazoa; phylum Arthropoda; class Insecta; order Diptera; family Culicidae; genus Armigeres; species Armigeres subalbatus. Next base: position 132,016,551 of record NC_085139.1, on the reverse strand, counting down.
ACCGTCTGCAAAAAAGAGAGCTAACCGCGGTGGAGGTTGGTACTCGGATTCTGATGGATTCTTTTTCGCAAATTTCATATCAATTTGTCCATTTCGAAACATATGCTGTGCATATGCACAGCCAAGATATTTAACAAAAAATGGTTTTCGTACGGCCGAGTTGCCGAATAATATGCAATTAATTGTAATCAAGTGTCGGTCTTTCACCGTCATTAGTCGTCTGAGTACACGCGACCGCTTACGTTAAGGCAATCAAACTCATCAAATGCTTTAGCCAAGCAAGCCTTTGGCACAGCAGAGTGCGATTGAATTCGCATTCTATACCGTCCCGCCCAGACAGTTCCTGGGGGCATGGAGTGCGATCCTCCTGTTTAATAAACAATGTGCACTCGCTTGGCTGTGGTATACAATAGTAAAGCACATGTGAGATTGGACAAATCAAGCATCCGAAATATATTCAATTTGTAAAAAAGAGAGCTAACCGCGGTGGAGGTTGGTACTGGATTCTGATGGCTTTTCCGCAAACGTGACCTTTAAGTGGTCTTGTTGTGTAGGGGGTTATCACGCCTATCTAGAGAGTAGGAGGTTGAGGGTTTGTGTCCCTCCAAGACACGTGGATCTTTTTCGCAAATTTCATATCAATTTGTCCATTTCGAAACATATGCTGTGCATATGCACAGCCAAGATATTTAACAAGTAAAAGGCATGTGTGTGGACTTTATATATCAAGCGAAAGGTTTTAATAAAATTAGTTGTAATCCTCAAAATTGATTAATCCATAATAGGAACGCATGCACCAGTTGTGGCACTATTCTTAATTTTGGTTCCTTATTTGGCAAATCCCATTGTTTTCTTATGGGACTGGCCAAATTGGGACCACTAGTGCGACAACTGGTGCAAAGGACGTTAAAAATTAAGCAAAATCAATTTTTACAATTATGCTTGTTTTGCTTTGTTTGCGGTAATTTGATTGGTCATTTGGCATATAGAGCACTAGTGCAACAATTGGTGCTATAGCCACAACTGGTACACCTAGCATAATTATTAAAATTGAAATAGACCGGTTGACTAAATTACCACTGTGAACAGTTGAATACGCACCTTGAGAAGCGATACCTTTGATTTGTATTCCACTGAGCATACTTTATTATTCGCAATTTGCAATCAAAATACACTTCCTTTTGATGCTATTATGTCCTACACGCATAAAAATGGCGCCAAAAACTCCGCGTTTGGTGGGTGGCGATTTGTTTTTGTTTTCAAAGTTTTTAAATTTCAAAGCCTACTTTCCATCTCAATGGCATAAGAACTGACTGGCAAGTATATGAGCAGGATAAGATAAATTTTTAGAGGTATTTACTCAACGGCATAGGTTGCTGCGTATCTGTTTATAGGGCGATTTGAAATATGCCCCTTGTGATTGTGTATGAAACATTTTAATAATCAGATACGCAGGTGTTTACGCTGTTAAGTGAATACCCATGTTTATAAATAACTTTAAATCCCTTTTAATTTTTTGATATCTCTCAATGTGGACGGATCTCGGGGCTGTACGGATTTTGGTCGCCTATGGCAGCGGTTCTCAACCTGGGGTACATGTGCTCCTAGGGGTACTTTTGTCGACTCTAGGGGGTACCTCGACTCAAAATGCATAATGGCGGATGTAGGGTATCTGTTCCCATATTAATAACAGCCCGTATATTAATCCCAACCGTCGATAAACCAAATTAAAAATCAATTTATTTACAATTTCTCACATCGTATGTACACAATTTGTACACACATTCTTGAATGTTTGGAATATTATTCAAGATTTTGTTTGAGTAATGTTTTAATTCACAAGAATCAAATTATTAAAAGATAAAATTAGAAAGCACTTTTATTTGCATTTTCCTACCTTTGAAACGATGGTTTGATGCACTGCTCGATTGCTACTAGCAGATTAATCTGTTTTCACGCCGGTGTTTTCCACTTAATTTCGGGCTAAAACAATTTTATCCCTTCAAAATTCACTTCACAGCACATAAAGCACATCACATTTTCACTATGAATATAGTTATATTTTAAAAACCAACGCGATTTCCTATAGTTTGATATAGGGTTCGTTCGAACACCATCTCAATTACCCTTGTCCGGATGCCAAACTGTTTACATGGCTGGCAGTATCTGCAAGGGTTGCCGACCAACATTTTTATTTAAAAAAAACTTTCATTGTGAAATTCAACTCTTATGTTCGTGAAATAAATTATATAGAAAAGATAAATTATGACAAACACAAAATTGAACTGATAAGATGGAAAACTGCAACAAAAACAGCAATTTTGTAATTATATTTCAACTCAAATACAAAATATTGAAGAATTCGGCATCACTGCAATCATATCGTTACGTATACACACATGTAATAGTGTGCGTATTTTATGTTGGAAACAGTATTATTGATATGGGTACAGGTATAGGATTAGGGAGTGAGTGCTAGTAATGGACCCCTTAACGACGGAAACTTACTTCAATCGCTTCGCTAGAGTAAGACTCATGATAAATTGCCATTCTGCAGTACTAGAAGATAAGCAACAGGTATGAGCATCGCGTTTCGTACATAGCACGTGGTAAAACATTCATTTTTACTACTAAAATATGTATTTTAAAATTATGTAGCCAGGTTGCCTATTATGGCCACCCCCGGGTCCATAATACGCAACATCGAGTTTGTTTACATACGTATTATGGTCCCCCATTTGATTTACATGTTCCATTTCCACATGTTCCTGTTGCCTATTATGGACCCCCCCTTCTGTGCTAGTAATGGACCCTCTAGCGCGTTTACATTCATAAATTAGTTAATATAACTAAATTTCAGTCTCTCAGTGCAAAACAATTGTATGGAACTACTACCCTGATAAGTGAAGCAACTTTATCCTATGGAAGTTTGCAGGAAATTGTAGATTCAAGCGTAAACTCTCGGTTTTTGTTCAGGGGATCCATCATACGCACGGGGTCCATTACTAGCACTCAATCCCTAACTGTTTTTGAATGTTATTGAAATAGGTGCATGGCGGTAATGATGTTTTTTAGCTAAATACTTCTATAATGTGAAGAAAATTTCATTTTTGAAGTTACCAAATTGTTTTCAATTAAAAATTACATGAGCCGAGCATAATTATTCACATGTTTCTTGATTATTGGGTGAGAAATCAATGCATTTCATATGCGCATTGCCTTATTGTTATTGATATAGGAACAGATACCCTATTCCAATTCCAATAAAAACTTATTGATTTCGACTGTGAATTTTTGTTCGCTTTTAGGAGTGGCTTTTGGTCGTGAGATTTTATTTTATTTCATCGCCAACGTTTCGTTCCAGGGATAGGAAGCCCTGGTGAGAACCCATTCCCGGATCGGAACGTCGTCGATGAAATAAAATTGTCAACGCTTGTTTTCACGACTAAAAGCCATTCCTAAGAGCGAACTCTTTGAACCAGTTTTGATAACTGTGTATTTTTAGATTCCAAATCAATTGTCCATAAAATGCATGGCGATCAGTAAATCTAAACTTTTTGAGTCCAGCTCATTACAACCAGCATAGTGTATGAAGGGCTGAGGAACAAAAGATCAAAAAGGCAAAAAAATGAGTGAATAAACCCAAAATCTAAAGGTTTGGAAGCATCCATTTGATAAGCTTGAAGGCTTTTTAAAAAAAAACGCTGAAAAAGGCTGGGAAGCCTCCTCGTAAGCTTTTTTAAGACACTCGGAAGCATCTTTTCAAGAGGCTCTTAAGCCTCATTTCAGGAGGCTTGGAAGCATCGTATCCAGAAGCTGAGAAGCCTTTTTAAAGAGGTTGGGAAGCCTTCCAAGAGACTCAAAATCCTAGCAGCACAAATGTTCCAAAGAGGTTACTGCAACTTGTATGCTACCAGATTCGGTCACAATCAAGTTTTTTTTCTATATTGTGCTGCTTTGATTAGATTTAACATTCATTCTCATGCGCCAACCATATTAATGGAAATAATTAAAAATACATTTAAATGTTATTCTTTCCCAAGTTCTTTCTTTTTTAAGATTCTTGTTATTCTTATCCGCAGATCCCACTTATATTCATAGAAAAGGGTTTTAGCACGGGAAAACAATAATTTTGCTCTTTTTTGCGCTTGCTTTTTTCGCATTTGTCTCTTGACATTTTTTCTTAAAACTATTTTTTCTCAGCCTTCTAATGCCTTAGGCAGGGTACTTTGACTATTGTTTGTTAATTTCAATTGTTCAGAATGAATCGCCTGCTTTGAGCGTGCTTACAGCGGCACACTAGGAGTTAACTTTCGGAAATCAGTATGGCGAAAAGCATCTAAGGTTAAATTTCTCGAAAATAAGCAACTTAATCGAAAAAATATTCGGTAGGCGTAGTAGCGGACACCTTCCTACATAACTGGTACAAAATAGATTTTAGTGAGAAGTTCCTGCTGTTGAGAAAACCTGCGTTAGATGTCTTTCGCCATACAAATTTCTGGCGGTTAACTCTTGCTGGCTATTTTGCGCATATACTATAACGCCTGGATGTGACAGCGGCGGGTAGAAAATCAGCCACTGCCAATAATCCATTGGAAAAGTTATTGATATTGGTCAATAATAAAATCCTTAATGCCGGAGAAGAGCCAGCCTCGGGCTGAAAGTCTCCCTAATAAAGACAATAAAAAAAATCCCTATTGCATGTTCATCAGTAGATTAAAATGAAATTTCAAAATTCCACAATTGTTTTTTTTTACATTGAAAGTAATTTACGTAATTTTCTGTTCCTTCGTTCCTTGTTCGCGTTCCTTTGAAGAGTGGAATATTTTTAGTTTAGTATTTTTCCTCAACTAACAATAAATATTTAGTATTTTTCTTCAACTAACTTAATACAATAGATATGATTTTTTAATATTTCTAATTTCTTACACGGAAAATGAAAATCAGGCCAATAAATTTTAAAATTTCAAAAGTCTCTTGAATTTTATCACAAGGCTTTTTGACATGTCTCGTTTTGCAAACGCGTTCGTCCCGTTTTTTTCACCGAAATGATCCGGTCAACCTACTGGGAAAGCGTATCTTGGACGGCGTGGAGCTGCTCGTCAGCATTATAAGCTAAGGTTTGTGTCATATACCCTACAATAAAATATAAATTCAAGCTGTTGGTTGCGTAGCTCCAGGAAAGATCAATCACTGTACCGCATATCATAAGATCATATGTATAAACATACTATTAGAAGAAAATATATTCATCGGCAAACATCCGTTAGAAATCTTTTGTCCAGTATTTATTTGTCAATTACCATTAGGCTCAAATTAATGAATGAACTACCGTTCACGCCGCTACTGTTTGACGCGCAAGAGACCAACATCGAGGTGCCTTATTGATTGGAGACACAAGACGAAGAAAAGCCTTACCACACCTTCCAACCACTTGCTGCTGCCCAACATGAAACGAGTAAAAACAACAAGCAAGCGCAACATCAAAGCATCCCGATACCACCGACCCTGAAAGGTGTCAATTAATTAGTATGTTTCGTCAAATGAATGTACACTTTGCTGCGCCCGCTCCCAAATGGTGCTGGCACTAATGCAGTGGATGTCGGCATCCGTAAATGAGAGGGTGCTGTTCTCCTCCCTGCCCAGTATCCTTTTTTTTATTGAGGGCCTAATTGATCCATCTCCTCCCAGCTAGACCATCCAATGTGAGATGGTAGAAGAAAAGAACATCACCGAATGGTTGGCTGAATGATTCCGGTTCTAGAGCTCAACGGTTGAAAGAAAAATGTGTAACAACTATTAGCTACCTGTGGATGCAGAAGGTCGATATCTTGGCAAACCATTGTGTGGGAACAATTAGGAATCATGTCAGGATTTCGGGACTTGTTTTTGATGTGGAACAGCGGGATACAAAGAGACCGCCGGGCTGGGTTCCCACTTCCTTGTGTTGTAGCTAGTAACGAGCCTTAGATATATTGCTAGCGAAAGGTGCCTGGATAATTTATAAATTGTTAGGTTTCTTTTTCTGTTTTGAGGTTTCATTGGAACGTATAATACTTTGCTGTGTTACCAATGCTTCGATCGCAACAGGTCCCCTGGAAGTAATAAATCTTATCTCTAATGGCAGAGTAATTTTTGTGGATGGTCCTAATTGTCAGGGTAACGTGAAGATTGATATACAGTAAACAAAAAACTGATTCTAGAAATCTTCTACATGTTACGTGAGCATTTTTTGTGCAATGTAAAATAATCTATAGTAGTGCTAAGCGTGTTAGAGACAAAAGGTCGAAGAAACAAACGGTCGAAAAGGACAAAAGGTCGAAAGGGACAAAAGGTCGGAAGGATAGAAGGTCGAAATAGACAAGAAACTGAAACGTAGAGAATCAATGTCGTACAATACAAAATTTATTCATTTCATAAATCAACCATCTGTTTTATCTCTAACAGAATAATATTGTTTTATAGTAATTACTCCTCCTTTGAAAATGAATTATTGGCAGTGGCTGATTTCCTACCCACCGCTGTCACATCCAGGCGCTATAGTATATGCGCAAAATAGCCAGCATGAGTTAACCACCAGAAATTTGTATGGCGAAAGACATCTAACGCGGGTTTTCTCACCAGTAGGAACTTTTCACGAAAAACTATTTGGTACCAGTTATGTAGGAAGGTGTCCGCTACTACGCCTACCAATTATTTTTTTCGATTAAGGTTCTTTTTCTCGAGATATTAAGCATTATAGATGCCTTTCGCCATACTGATTTCCAAAAGTTAACTCCTAGTGTGCCGCTGTAAGCACGCTCAAAGCAGGCGATTCATTGCTCATTCTTCAACTTTGATTATGAGATAAGTGTATTCATTCTTTTTGAAGTTAAATGCATTTCACAAATTCCTTTGGAATACATCAAACTTGTTATCAACTTGTTCTTAATCGAATTTCAGTCCCTTTCGACATTTTGTCCCTTCGACGTGCTATCCATTCGTCGAAGGTCGAAGGATGGAGAGTCGAATGGAAAAACGGTCGAAGGGTCTCCTTAATAAAGATAAGAATAAAAAAATGTAATGCACAGCTCACGCAAGGAAAATTCCGTGCAGAAATTATTACGTTTGAGCAGGTCATATAATTAAGGCAAAATAATTTTTTTGTTTGAGTAAACGCCCCTCTGAAATGTCAAGTGAATTTGATAAATCCCTTCACAGGTCTATTGAAAAGTCTTCTTTGGATTAAAAACCATTCTTACTGCACGTGTTTTGCAGTTTATTTTGAATAGAAACCAATAACGACAACACATTAAATTAAAACCAATAATAACCAACATCCAATACAGAATAAGAAGAGGAAAATAATCATGACACTCAGTACTTCAAATGACTGACAATCTTCTGTGTCTTTGTGATCGACATTCGAAAAGAATGTAATGAATGTAATGAATAGGAAGTCGCTTTGGTTAACGCGAAACAATGAATTATACGAAACTACTTCAAAACTCCAAAACTAGCAACGTGTTTTACTCAAAAGCGCACTCAATGCGGATTAAAAAAACCCAGATTAATCTACCTAGCGGTGATGACGCCTTTCTCGCGCAAGAAGGTAATAAATGTAGCCTTTACGCTTACACCTCGATGATGTACAAGAAAGGCAAAACAGTTACACCATCTAATGTTATGATAGAAAATTTACACTAGTAGACGACAGGTAGCGCTGCCAAAAGTTTCTCGAATTTCCTATGCTCGAATTTTGACTATCGAACAATTTCATAGTACAATGAAACTGAACGAAGAGCATACTTACGCCTAAATGCGTGCAACACGAGCATCTTTATAGTACGATGATATATAACACTATGGGTCTCCGGGACTTCTATCAAAAGTTTGAATTTGGAGTGAAATGATAGCCTTTCGGTTCAACTTAGTTGTACGAGAAAGGCAAAAACCTATAGCGTGCGCCCTTCAGGTGTAAAAAGGCAAGAAAAAATTTGACAAAGGAAAGAGGTTTCCGACCGTTCCATCATTGATGTTGCATAGTGTAACCAGTGGTGTGTCTGTCATTTCGAGATGTGTGAGATTTTCGCGTTTTTATTCCGTGTAATAAATATATGTTATACAATACCAAGAAGAAAGTTGAATATGCGCTAAGCATCACAACCACCCATCACCCACCGGAAAGGATGCAGCCACACCACACATAGTTCCGCTATTCACCACCAGTGGCAGGATCACGGAAAACTGGACGGCCATTGGGGGGTGGCGTAGAAGGCGCCATGATAAGCAAAAGGCTTGGAGGGGAAGTTTGCTTGGTCGAGGGTTCTGAAAGGATATACGCCATTGCTTGGAATCATTTCCAAAGCGATATCCAAGCACGACAGACGTCTGAAAAAACAACCAGTTCTAATAAACCAGTAGAAGGAAGTAAAGTGAAGCCTTGTGAGACAGTGGAAGCTGTGAAGCTAAAGAAATCATCCAGGACCCCTCTTTTCTTTGTGGGTTCAACGTCGGAACTGCCCGTGATTGTTCCGGTTGAACCAGCCAGATAACGTGACCAGTTGCCGTCTCGACATTACGTACCCGGATCCGAAAGCGGCCCCGAAAGCGGTCCGAACGTCCAATAAGGATTTGCCCCGGCATAACGTCCCCCAATTGTCCGTGGACGCCGCCATTTTATTCGGAGCTTCGCGACGCCGTCAATTTCGTCCGCGAATAGCTCGGTGGAGGACGACAGGCGGCTGAACATCGTCGTGGAGTCGGAAGCAGTACAGAGGCGAGCGTAGGAAGAACGGCCTAGAGGTCAGCGGACCGGAGAAGGGGCCCCGCCAACAGAAGAAGAGTAGTGAGAAGGTGAAGAAGGTAGGAGATAGACGGTTAAGGAAGTGGGAGAAGTGAAGGTACCTGTGTGCTGAATAAAGTGGGTGAAGTTGCTAACGGTATTCAGGTGTTTTCTTGGTCGCGAGAGATTCAAGCGCGTATGCCGACCCTGAGGTTTTGAGGAGGGAGTCTCATGTGTGCCGAAGTGAGGGCTGCCCCATTAGTTACACTTAGCGCCCAACTGAAATTTGTGTAGATTCTCAGTGTCCGGGTACACTTGAATACCAATAGCGTATCTGCAGAAGTCTCTGGGAAAACATCCAGACTTCATTGACCAATTTTTCCAAAAGCACACAAAACAGCTCACGCAAGGAAAATTCCGTGCAGAAATTATGACGTTTGAGCAGGTCATATAATTAAGGCAAAATAATTTTTTGTTTGAGTAAACGCCCCTCTGAAATGTCAAGTGAATTTGATAAATCCCTTCACAGGTCTATTGAAAAGTCTTCTTTGGATTAAAAAACCATTCTTACTATACATGTTTTGCAGTTTATTTTTGAATAAGAACCAATAACGACAACACATTAAATTAAAACCAATAATAACCAACATCCAATACAGAATAAGAAGAGGAAAATAATCATGACACTCAGTACTTCAAATGACTGACAATCTTCTGTGTCTTTGTGATCGACATTCGAAAAGAATGTAATGAATGTAATGAATAGGAAGTCGCTTTGGTTAACGCGAAACAATTAATTATACGAAACTACTTCAAAAACTCCAAAACTAGCAACGTGTTTTACTCAAAAGCGCACTCAATGCGGATTAAAAAAACCCAGATTAATCTACCTAGCGGTGATGACGCCTTTCTCGCGCAAGAAGGTAATAAATGTAGCCTTTACGCTTACACCTCGATGATGTACAAGAAAGGCAAAACAGTTACACCGTCTAATGTTATGATAGAAAATTTACACTAGTAGACGACAGGTAGCGCTGCCAAAAGTTTCTCGAATTTCCTATGCTCGAATTTTGACTATCGAACAATTTCATAGTACAATGAAACTGAACGAAGAGCATACTTACGCCTAAATGCGTGCAACACGAGCATCTTTATAGTACGATGATATATAACACTATGGGTCTCCGGGACTTCTATCAAAAGTTTGAATTTGGAGTGAAATGATAGCCTTTCGGTTCAACTTAGTTGTACGAGAAAGGCAAAAACCTATAGCGTGCGCCCTTCAGGTGTAAAAGGCAAGAAAAATTTGACAAAGGAAAGAGGTTTCCGACCGTTCCATCATTGATGTTGCATAGTGTAACCAGTGGTGTGTCTGTCATTTCGAGATGTGTGAGATTTTCGCGTTTTTATTCCGTGTAATAAATATATGTTATACAATACCAAGAAGAAAGTTGAATATGCGCTAAGCATCACAACCACCCATCACCCACCGGAAAGGATGCAGCCACACCACACATAGTTCCGCTATTCACCACCAGTGGCAGGATCACGGAAAACTGGACGGCCATTGGGGGTGGCGTAGAAGGCGCCATGATAAGCAAAAGGCTTGGAGGGGAAGTTTGCTTGGTCGAGGGTTCTGAAAAGATATACGCCATTGCTTGGAATCATTTCCAAAGCGATATCCAAGCACGACAGACGTCTGAAAAAACAACCCGTTCTAATAAACCAGTAGAAGGAAGTAAAGTGAAGCCTTGTGAGACAGTGGAAACTGTGAAGCTAAAGTAATCATCCAGGACCCCTCTTTTCTTTGTGGGTTCAACGTCGGAACTGCCCGTGATTGTTCCGGTTGAACCAGCCAGATAACGTGACCAGTTGCCGTCTCGACATTACGTACCCGGATCCGAAAGCGGCCCCGAAAGCGGTCCGAACGTCCAATAAGGATTTGCCCCGGCATAACGTCCCCCAATTGTCCGTGGACGCCGCCATTTTATTTGGAGCTTCGCAACGCCGTCAATTTCGTCCGCGAATAGCTCGGTGGAGGACGACAGGCGGCTGAACATCGTCGTGGAGTCGGAAGCAGTACAGAGGCGAGCGTAGGAAGAACGGCCTAGAGGTCAGCGGACCGGAGAAGGGGCCCCGCCAACAGAAGAAGAGTAGTGAGAAGGTGAAGAAGGTAGGAGATAGACGGTTAAGGAAGTGGGAGAAGTGAAGGTACCTGTGTGCTGAATAAAGTGGGTGAAGTTGCTAACGGTATTCAGGTGTTTTCTTGGTCGCGAGAGATTCAAGCGCGTATGCCGACCCTGAGGTTTTGAGGAGGGAGTCTCATGTGTGCCGAAGTGAGGGCTGCCCCATTAGTTACACTTAGCGCCCAACTGAAATTTGTGTAGATTCTCAGTGTCCGGGTACACTTGAATACCAATAGCGTATCTGCAGAAGTCTCTGGGAAAACATCCAGACTTCATTGACCAATTTTTCCAAAAGCACACAAAACAGGTAACCGACTGAAGATTGAATTTCAATATAACTTTGTTCATTAAGAGGGGTCGTGGATGTGAGTGAATGGTCAGTTTAGCTACCAATCATTGAGAAAAGCAAACTCAAAGAATACGAGTTTGGAAGTTGGAGTATTTTCGCGGTGAATTCCGGAAAGGCTTGGTGTAGTGTGATTTTGAGTCTGCGAAGTAAACCACCGAACATTTACGAAACGTTTATAAATCATAAGCGAGCTAAAACTAGGATTTAAAAAAAAATTAATTGCTTCATAGGGAGCGTGAACAAATTTTAGGTTTTTTTTCAATTACTGTTTTCAGCTTTCAAGCAACGAAAGTGTTTTTCAATTAGGATTTTCAAATTTGCTTATTATAAGTACAGCTAGACCAGTTTTCTAGTTTCTTTTTAAATTTTTCAATCCGATTTTTGGTAGAATGTCCGAGATGGAGATGCCTCGATTGTTGTCCAAATACCATGCGATGAATCCTAGTCATCTAACGGTGGATGAGCTGGAACATGAGCTAAAGATCCGCGGTTTGCCGGTAGAGTCGTCGCGAAGTGCGTCCGAAAGAACCCTGAGAGTTAATCTGAAAGAAGAGAAAGGAAAACCGGATGGTGAATGGCCATTCGTAAGCGAATCGGTCATAGCAGAGCTTGAAGTATGCGACGATAAGATGAATGGCATAAAGAATCATTTGACTAAGCGAGGTACAAAGAGAGCACCAGAGCAGCTGTACAAAACTAGGTTAATTCATCTCATTTTCCGCATGCAACGGCTCAGAGCCTACGCGAAGGAAGAAGATGAGTTGAATAGTTTGGCAGTGATAGCGGGAGAATGTGTGAAGCTTCTAAATGTTTACTTCTCAGCCACCTCTCACCTCCTAGAAGTGAGAGAGGCAGAATTAGCGATAATTAATGAAAGCTTGAATGAAATCCGAAACCAATGCGAAACCGAAACAGCTGTTAATACGCCGGTTAGGGAAGAAAACGAGAGAGGAGCGGAAGGAAGCGAGGAAAACGTGCTAGGTGCTGTAGGTGGAGAACCGAACAGTACCGGAGATAATGAGAAGGATAGATTAGCGGCAGAAATTGCTAAACTAACTGCGGTGGTAGGTTTGCTAGTACAGCGTATGAATGTGTTAGAAGCTAATCAAGTTGTTAGCCAACCAATAGATTCTCACACTAAGACGAGCAATAGCACTCGAATAGAGGAACAGGCCATGTCGCATAAAGAAGTAGAGCAGAGTACTGAGAAACCAGTGAATTTTCTAGATTGGTTGAAGAAGAGGAACGAATCGTTAGACACACTGAAGAGTTCAGAAGATAGGAAGAAAGTAGAAGAATGAGAAATCAAAGAATCGGGAACCGATTTCCGATTCATAAATGGTCCGTGCCATATGACGGAATGGACAACGGACGAAAGTTAAATGAGTTCTTGAAAGAGGTAGAGTTCAATGCGAGATCAGAAGGTTTTTCCGATGAGGAACTGTTTCAAGGAGCTCACCATCTGTTTACACAGAAGGCGAGATCCTGGTTTATGGAAGTCTGTGGTGAGTTAGGATCGTGGAATGAGTTGGTTAGAGAGCTGAAGAGAGAGTTTTTACCTGTCGACATCGATTATGTCTATGAACGGCAAGCTGGAAACCGGAAGCAAGGTGCCAGGGAGAAGTTCCAGGACTTTTACTTGGACATGGTCCGGATCTTCCGTAGCATGTCCACTCCGTGGGATGAAAAACGGAAATTTGATGTTCTTTTCCGAAACACCCGAGAGGACTGTCGCATAGCAATGCTGGCGGCGAATATTGATTCGATACCTAAAATGAGGGATTTCGGTAAGCGGTTCGATTCAATTAATTGGCACATGTACCAGAGAAGAGACAGTAGGTTTAATCGAAAAGAAACTTTTCATATAGATGAGGTTAGACAGCTGCATTCGTACAGAGATAGGCAAGATAGGTACCAGAAAAATGACCAGAACAGAGGTGTCACTAATGTGCACCAGTCGTTCAGGTCGGATAACCAGCAATCCCAGACACGCCAATGGAAACAGCGACCACAGCAGGAGCAAAAATTTCAAAATGGTAAAAGTTTCCATAAACCAATACCGGAGAATCGACAGCGCCAGAAAAGTCCTGTTCCATGCACTAGTGGAACAAATGCTCTTCAAAGGATAGTTAACGCATACATCCCTTTAAAGAGAAATGTTTGCTTTAATTGTCATGATGCAGGGCATACTTTCACTGAGTGTACACAGGAACGGAAAGTTTTCTGCGAGCGTTGCGGCTTTCCAGGTTTCTCAACGAAACACCGTCCGTATTGCGAGTCAAAAAACGGTCAGAAGACTGCCTAACGAGACAAGACAGTCTTCCAAACTACTCCACAAGACCTCTCACAGAGCCAGCAGTTGTAGAGACTCTCGAACAACTCAGGTATACTCGTGTGAGTGCAGATCCGTCTGATAATGTCGAAGTGGCAACAATGTTGGTAACTCTCAGCGATGATCCCAGACCTTTCGTGAGAGTAGAAATGCTAGGGATTTTTCTCTTAGGATTGTTAGATAGTGGAGCAGTGTTAGGGACAGGTAGTAAGAAACTACTGAGTTCTTTAAATTTGAAATTGAAACCCACCACAATGAGCTTGAAGACAGCCGGAGGAGAAAAGTTAGAAGTGTTAGGAACAACTGACATTCCGATTACATTCAACGGTCTAACGAAAATAATACCTGTTATGGTTGCTCCTGGCTTAAATCGTCGTTGCATTCTAGGGTATGACTTTTGGCGAGCCTTTGGCATTCGTCCATCGTTCTCGCAATCCGTTGATGCAATCGATGAGGCTGAAACAAAAATAGATATCAATGAATATGACCTCAATGAAAACCAAAAACGGCAACTGGAGGAAGTGAAAAGATTATTCTTAGTAGCCAGTCCAGGCCACCTTGGAAAGACGAGCCTTATCGAGCACAAAATTGAACTGAAGAACGAGTTTTTGAACGCGGACCCAGTTCGTAAGAACCCATATCCTTGGAGTCCTGAAATCCAAAAAGGGATCCATCGAGCTTTAGATGCACTGGTTAGGGACGGAGTTGTTGAACCATCGGAATCTGACTGGGCTTTGCCAGTTGTTCCCGTTAAGAAACGAGAGAGCGAAGAAGTGCGACTTTGTCTCGATGCGAGGAAACTCAATGAACGGACAAAGAGAGACGCATATCCTCTCCCCCACCAGAACAGGATTTTAAGTCAGTTAGGTCCATTCAAGTTTTTAACCACCATTGATTTGTCGCAGGCCTTCCTTCAAGTGCCTTTAAATCGACAGTCCAGAAAGTTCACAGCTTTTTCAGTGCCTGGAAAGGGACTTTTTCAGTTCAAAAGGTTGCCTTTTGGACTGGTGAATAGCCCAGCGACACTGAGTAAGCTGATGGATAAAGTGTTAGGGCACGGTGAGCTCGAACCAGCTATATTCGTCTATTTAGATGATATAGTGGTGGCGAGTCACACGTTCGAAGAGCATATTCGGAAGTTGAGGGATTTAGCGAGACGGCTGAAAGAGGCGAATTTATATATCAATTTAGAAAAATCGAAATTCTGCTGCCACCAATTGCCTTATTTAGGATATATCCTTTCGGAGCAAGGATTGCGGCCTAACCCAGATCGAGTCCAAGCGATCTTGGGATTTGAGGTCCCCAAGTCCATAAGGTCTCTAGAAGATTCCTCGGTATGGTAAACTATTACCGACGGTTTATCAGTACATTCAGCGAACTTACCGCACCTCTAACGGATTTGTTGAAAAACAAACCCAAAAGAGTGCGGTGGAACGAGGCAGCAGAAGGAGCGTTTAAAGCTATCAAAGAAAGGCTAATTTCCGCCCCCGTAATGGCAAATCCCGACTTCAACATACCGTTTTGCGTGCAAACGGACGCGAGCGATAATGCTTTGGCTGGGGTACTGACACAGAACCAAAATGGTGTTGAGAGGGTCATTGCTTATCACTCAGAGAAGTTGAAAGGTGCCGAGCTCAACTACCATGCAGCGGAGAAGGAAGGGTTAGCTGCTCTTCGGTGCATTGAGAAGTTTAGATGCTACATTGAAGGCACCCACTTCACCCTTGTGACAGATTCCTCGGCACTCTCATTCATCATGCGAGCCAAGTGGAGATCGTCATCTCGTTTAAGCCGATGGAGCATCACTCTCCAACAGTACGACATGGACATTAAGCATCGAAAAGGGAAGGAGAACATTGTTCCTGATGCTCTGTCCCGGTCTATCGAAGTGTTGGATGTAGACGAGTCGGACCGATGGTATAGAGATCTGTTCGAAGCGGTTGATGAGGATCCAGAAAAGTATATCGACTTTTGCATCCAAAATGAGAAGCTGTACAAGTTCGTAGCTTCTCAATCCGATATGCTGGACTATAGGTTCGATTGGAAAGAGTGTGTCCCCGAATCCGAACGAACTAAGATAATGCGAGAGGAGCATGATGGAATGATGCACATCGGATTTGAGAAGTGCATCGAGAAAATTAAGAGAAGGTTCTATTGGCCCAGAATGAGCGCCGATGTAAAAAAATATGTGGCGAACTGCGAAAACTGGAAAATGAGCAAACATTCGACAATATCAACTGCACCTGAAATGGGCAATCAACGAATTGCGACCCGTCCTTTCCAGATTGTATGCATGGACTATATACAATCTCTCCCCCGAAGCAAGCAGGGCAATGCCCACTTATTAGTTGTCTTAGACATTTTTTCTAAGTACTGCCTGCTTGCTCCGGTGAAGAAAATTGCATCCGGTAATCTGTGCACAATTCTGGAAGAACGCTGGTTCCGCAAGTTATCAGTCCCACAGTACGTCATCACGGACAATGCGACGACTTTCATGTCCAAAGAATTCCAGGAGTTGCTGAAAAAATATGATATCCAGCACTGGGCTAACGCGCGACATCGGAGTCAAGCGAATCCGGCAGAACGGTTAAACAGAACCATAAACGCGATGATACGTACGTACGTCCGTCAAGATCAGAGGCTCTGGGACACTAAAGTCTCAGAAATTGAGTTCGTATTAAATAATACCGTGCATGGGTCAACAAAACTCACCCCTCATCGTGTGATCTTCGGAAATGAGATGATTACTCGCGGGTCAGATTACCGGCTAGAGGAAGAGAGTGAGCTCTCCGAAGAGGATCGAGCTAATCGGATGAAGAACATCAGTAGGAAGAATTTAGAGTTGGTGAGGCAAAACCTAAAAAAGGCATATGATAACACGAAACGGCAATATGACCTACGCCACAAACGGTACTCACCTTCTTTCACTGTCGGACAGCGCGTGTTCAAACGGAGCTTTGCTCAATCAGTCGCCGGGAAGGACTTCAATGCGAAGTTGGGTCCACAGTACAGTCCGTGTGTCATCGTCGCAAAGAGAGGAACCAGTTCCTATGAGGTCGCAGATCTGAACGGTCGGTCGCTGGGAGTCTTCTCTGCAGCGGACTTGAAAACCTAAAAATCCATGGTATCAACAATTAGCCTGATTCTTGAGTGATAGGAGGTCAGTTACGAGGAAGATATCCAATCCGTCAATTCATTCATTTGGATGGGTGTTCTGAATCGTACTGCGTAATCCTGAATCGAGGATGGAATCAGTTGCGATCAAATAGGTATTAAATTCATGAATGCATTCAACCAAAAATCGAAATTTTTAAATTGTAATCAATTCGTATTGTTTTGTCATTTTAAAATGTGTTGTAAATAAATGTTTGTTTGTTTAATTTATTCAAAATTGTCTCGTTTGTGCCCTACTGCAATCACTTGATTTGTATGCAATTTCATCAACGAATTTCTGAAACTGCAATACAGCATCACTTGATGAAAGCAGTGCATAACACGGGTATGTGAGCGTGTGGAGAAATGTGAATGACCATAGTTAGGAGAATTTAACATATCACTCAGAATTAAACCCATAGCTCATCATTCGTAATACGATACCCTTAAACATAGTTTCAATAGCACTCTACAATAAAATCACTTCATCATAAATGCACAGTACACTGGTACTTACCCATTATAGCATACCATTTTATTAGGATAAGTTTTTACTTCATTCGATGAATAAAGAGATCTTAGGGAGCAAAAATTCGTTTAAATGATCACTGGGCCCAATTAATAGACACAATGTCATCAAAAAGATATTAAATCTCCCCAAGCGCGCACTTTATCCTAAAATTTAGCAAAAACTTACCTTCCGTTGGACAGCCACGTTCCTCTATAGTCACCATACAATAGGTAATTGTTTGGTTCTTCACAGGCTTTCGCACGTACACACTGATAAGCCGATAACGTTATCGTAAAATAGCCACAGTTGATTCATACTGATAACGGCTAACTCCGACATAGCTGAATATTGTAAAGGGTGAAGATTTTATATCACACCGTGCTCATGAGTAACTTTGTACATTTTGTAAATATTTTATTCCGGAATTCGTTAATTTATTATTGTTTTTTAATTTTAATTTGTTGCATGTTGTAAAACACAATTTGCATGGTTTATAATAAAATATTTTTCTTTTTGCCTTTCTCGTATACTCAGTATACGGTAAAGGCTATATGATCGCTCCAAAAACAAACTTTTTATAGAAGGCCCGGAGACCCATAGTGTTATATACCAATCGACTCAGTTCGACGAATTGAGGTGATGTCTGTGTGTGTGTGTGTGTGTGTGTGTGTGTGTGTGTGTGTGTGTATGTGTGTGTGTGTGTGCGCACAAAACGACGCAAAAAATGTCACTCATTTTTCAGGCACTTATCCTCAACCGATTTGCTCGCAACAAATTGCATTCGACGCAGGATCCTGTCTCATTGTTTCCTATTGGAAAATGGCCAGGTCGGACTATGGGATCGGAAGTTATGGCCAAAATACAAATTTATACGTAAAAATCGCGTAAAAAATGTCACTCATTTTTCAGGCACTTATCCTCAACCGATTTGCTCGCAACAAGTTGCATTCGACGCAGGATCCTGTTCCATTGTTTCCTATTGGAAATTGGCCAGGTCGGACTATGGGATCGGAAGTTATGGCCAAAATACAAATTTATACGTAAAAATCGCGTAAAAAATGTCACTCATTTTTCAGGCACTTATCCTTAACCGATTTGCTCGCAACAAATTGCATTCGACGCAGGATCCTGTTTCATTGTTTCCTATTGGAAATTGGCCAGGATGGACAATGGGATCGGAAGTTATGGCCAAAATACAAATTTATACGTAAAAATCGCGTAAAAAATGTCACTCATTTTTCAGGCACTTATCCTAAACCGATTTGCTCGCAACAAATTGCATTCAACGCAGGATCCTGTCCCATTGTTCCCTACTGAAACCCGATCTGGCCGGACTATGGGATCGGAAGTTATGGCCAAAATACAAAATTATACGTAAAAATCGCGTAAAAAATGTCACTCATTTTTCAGGCACTTATCCTCAACCGATTTGCTCGCAACAAATTGCATTCGACGCAGTGATCCTGTCCCATTGTTTCCTATTGAAAATCGACCTGGTCGGACTATGGGCTCGGAAGTTATGGCCAAAATACCACATTTTGCCTTTCTCGTATACTAAGTATACGGTAAAGGCTATATGATCGCTCCAAAAACAAACTTTTTATAGGAGACTCGGAGACCCATAGTGTTATGTGTGTGTGTGTGTGTGTGTGTGTGTGTGTGTGTGTGTGTGTGTGTGTGTGTGTGTGTGTGTGTGTGTGTGTGTGTGTGTGTGTGTGTGCGCACAAAACGACGCAAAAAATGTCACTCATTTTTCAGGCACTTATCCTCAACCGATTTGCTCGCAACAAATTGCATTCGACGCAGAATCCTTTCCCATTGTTTCCTATTGGAAAATGGCCAGGTCGGACTATGGGATCGGAAGTTATGGCCAAAATACAAATTTATACGTAAAACTCGCGTAAAAAATGTCACTCATTTTTCAGGCACTTATCCTCAACCGATTTGCTCGCAACAAATTGCATTCGACGCAGGATCTTGTCTCATTGTTTCCTATTGGAAAATGGCCATGTCGGACTATGGGATCGGAAGTTATGGCCAAACTACCTTTTGCCTTTCTCGTATACAAAGTATACGTAAAGGCTATATGTTCGCTCCAAAAAGGAGGCCCGGAGACCCATAGTGTTATATACCGATCGACTCAGCTCGACGAATTGGAGTGATGTCTGTGTGTGTGTATGTGTGTGCGCAAAAAGTCTAGCTCACTTTTTGGGCACTTATTCTCAACCGATTTGCTCGCAATAAGTTGCATTCGACGCAGAATCCTGCCCCATTGTTTCCTATTGAAAATTGACCCGATCGGAATATGGGCTTAGAAGTTATGGCCAAAATACTTTTTTTTCCATAAAAATGCACATTAAAAAGTCTAGCTCACTTTTTGGGAACTTATTCTCAACCGATTTGCTCGCAGCAAGTTGCATTCGACGCAGAATACTGTACCATTGTTTCCTATTGAAAACTGTCTGGATCGGACTATGGGCTTAGAAGTTATGGCCAAAATACTTTTTTTCATAAAAAAGCACATTAAAAAGTCTAGCTCACTTTTTGGGCACTTATTTTCCACCGATTTACTTGCAACAAGTTGCATTCGACGCAGAATACTGTTCCATTGTTTCCTATTGAAAACTGACCCGATCGGACTATGGGCTTAGAAGTTATGACCAAAATACATTTTTTCATAAAAAAGCACATCAAAAGTCTAGCTCACTTTTTGGGCACTTATTTTCAACCGATTTGCTCGCAACAAGTTGCAATCGACGCAAAATCCTGTCCCATTATTTCCTATTGAAAACTGACCCGATCGGACTATGGGCTTAGAAGTTATGGCCAAAATACTTTTTTTCATAAAAAAGCACATTAAAAAGTCTATCTCACTTTTTGGGCACTTATTCTCAACCGATTTGCTCGCAACAAGTTGCATTCGATGCAGAATCCTGTCCCATTGTTTCCTATTGAAAATTGACCCGATCGGACTATGGGCTTAGAAGTTATGGCCAAAAAAAAATCGTGTAAAAGCACATTAAAAAGTCTAGCTCACTTTCTGGGCACTTATTCTCAATTTGCTCGCAACAAGTTGCATTAGACGCAGAATCCTTTCCCATTGTTTCTTATTGAAAATTTACCCGATCGGACTATGGACTTAGAAGTTATAAAAAGTCTAGTCTAAAAAGTCTAGCTCACTTTTTGGGAATTTATTCTCAACTGATTTGCTTGCAACAAGTTGCATTCGACGCAGAAATCTGTCCCATTGTTTCCTATTGAAAATTGACCCGATCGGACTATGGACTTAGAAGTTATGACCAAAATTCTTTTTGCCTTTCTTGTATACAAAGTATACTTAAAGGCTATATGTTTTCTCCAAAAACGAACTTTTTATAGGAGGCCCGTAGACTCATAGTGTTATATACCGATCGACTCAGCTCGACGAATTAAAGTGATGTCTGTGTGTGTATGTGTGTGCGCAAAATAATCTCACTGATTTTTCAGGCACTTATCCTTAACCATTTCATTTCTTAGGCATTTATCCTCAACCGATTTGCTCGCAACAAGTTGCATTTGACGCGGAATCTTGTCCCATTGTTTCGTATCGAAAACCGGCCCAGTCGGACTATACTATGGGCTTCGGAGTTATGGCCAGTTTTTACAAGAAAAATTCTTTTTCTCTATTTAGGCACTTACTCTCGGCTGATTTACTCGCAACATTCGACGCAGAATCATGTCCCATTGTTTCCTATTAAAAATTGGCCGGATCGGACTGTGGGCTCAGAAGTTGTGGCCAAAATACTTTTTTTCATACCAAAAGTGCGAAGAAATTACTCACTCACAAGAAACGAGAAAGGCACTATCACTGCTAGGTGGATTAATCTGGGTTTTTATTTGTTAAATGTAGTTTGACTTGTAGATATTTTAGTTAGTTTCGCTTCAATGTTGGTCCGAGATAAAAATAGTTGAATGGGATCGCTGGAGACCGGAATCGAAAGATGTTGATGGTCAGTAGAAATTAATGAATCTGAAATAGCGTGGAGTTGGATTACCAACGATGATACCTTATGACCCCGACCCGTAGTAAACATATTTTTAAAGTGCTACTCTTTCCCTAGCTTACAGCCGTGATTCGTTATTTCTGAGCGAGTTTGAGATGTTCCTGATTTGGTTTGTGTTAAAAAAAGAGTGTGTTAGTAAGTTAAGTTGTGTTGGTGAAAAGTCAGGTTCAGAGGTACGCGTCACAAAGTTGTTGTTTGAGTGTATTAAAATAAAAAAAAATCAGCTTCTCTGATTTTTTTTTAACCCGAGCGGGGGGAGAGTGTAACCAGTGGTGTGTCTGTCGTTTCGAGATGTGTGAGATTTTCGCGTTTTTATTCCGTGTAATAAATATATGTTATACAATACCAAGAAGAAAGTTGAATATGCGCTAAGCATCACAACCACCCATCACCCACCGGAAAGGATGCAGCCACACCACACATAGTTCCGCTATTCACCACCAGTGGCAGGATCACGGAAAACTGGACGGCCATTGTGGGTGGCGTAGAAGGCGCCATGATAAGCAAAAGGCTTGGAGGGGAAGTTTGCTTGGTCGAGGGTTCTGAAAGGATATACGCCATTGCTTGGAATCATTTCCAAAGCGATATCCAAGCACGACAGACGTCTGAAAAACAACCCGTTCTAATAAACCAGTAGAAGGAAGTAAAGTGAAGCCTTGTGAGACAGTGGAAACTGTGAAGCTAAAGTAATCATCCAGGACCCTCTTTTTCTTTGTGGGTTCAACGTCGGAACTGCCCGTGATTGTTCCGGTTGAACCAGCCAGATAACGTGACCAGTTGCCGTCTCGACATTACGTACCCGGATCCGAAAGCGGCCCCGAAAGCGGTCCGAACGTCCAATAAGGATTTGCCCCGGCATAACGTCCCCCAATTGTCCGTGGACGCCGCCATTTTATTCGGAGCTTCGCGACGCCGTCAATTTCGTCCGCGAATAGCTCGGTGGAGGACGACAGGCGGCTGAACATCGTCGTGGAGTCGGAAGCAGTACAGAGGCGAGCGTAGGAAGAACGGCCTAGAGGTCAGCGGACCGGAGAAGGGGCCCCGCCAACAGAAGAAGAGTAGTGAGAAGGTGAAGAAGGTAGGAGATAGACGGTTAAGGAAGTGGGAGAAGTGAAGGTACCTGTGTGCTGAATAAAGTGGGTGAAGTTGCTAACGGTATTCAGGTGTTTTCTTGGTCGCGATAGATTCAAGCGCGTATGCCGACCCTGAGGTTTTGAGGAGGGAGTCTCATGTGTGCCGAAGTGAGGGCTGCCCCATTAGTTACAATAGCTTGACTCTTTCCGCCGTTAAAACACGAAACTCAGTTAAACACGTGGTTGTGATTCGGATTGGATTTGGATTGGATTTGGATTGGATTGGATTTGGATTGGATTTGGATTGGATTTGGATTGGATTTGGATTGGATTTGGATTGGATTTGGATTGGATTTGGATTGGATTTGGATTGGTTTGGTTGGTTTGGATTGGTTTGGATTGGTTTGGATTGGTTTGGTTGGTTGGATTGGTTTGGTTGGTTTGGATTGGTTTGGATTGGTTTGGATTGGTTTGGATTGGTTTGGATTGGTTTGGATTGGTTTGGATTGGTTTGGATTGGATTTGGATTGGTTTGGATTGGTTTGGATTGGTTTGGATTGGTTTGGATTGGTTTGGTTGGATTTGGATTGGTTGGATTGGTTTGGATTGGTTGGATTGGTTTGGATTGGTTTGGTTGGTTTGGTTGGATTTGGATTGGTTTGGATTGGTTTGGATTGGTTTGGATTGGTTTGGATTGGTTTGGATTGGTTTGGATTGGTTTGGATTGGATTTGGTTGGTTTGGATTGGTTTGGATTGGTTTGGTTGGTTTGGATTGGTTTGGATTGGTTTGGATTGGTTTGGATTGGTTTGGTTGGTTTGGATTGGTTGGATTGGTTTGGATTGGTTTGGATTGGTTTGGATTGGATTTGGATTGGTTTGGATTGGTTTGGATTGGTTTGGATTGGTTTGGATTGGTTTGGATTGGTTTGGATTGGTTTGGATTGGTTTGGATTGGTTTGGTTGGTTTGGATTGGATTTGGATTGGTTTGGTTGGTTTGGATTGGTTTGGATTGGTTTGGTTGGTTTGGATTGGTTTGGATTGGTTTGGATTGGTTTGGATTGGTTTGGATTGGTTTGGATTGGTTTGGATTGGTTTGGTTGGTTTGGATTGGTTTGGATTGGTTTGGATTGGTTTGGATTGGTTTGGATTGGTTTGGATTGGTTTGGATTGGTTTGGGTTGGTTTGGATTGGTTTGGATTGGTTTGGATTGGTTTGGATTGGTTTGGATTGGTTTGGATTGGTTTGGATTGGTTTGGATTGGTTTGGATTGGTTTGGTTGGTTTGGATTGGTTTGGATTGGTTTGGATTGGTTTGGTTGGATTGGTTTGGATTGGTTTGGATTGGTTTGGATTGGTTTGGATTGGTTTGGATTGGTTTGGATTGGTTTGGATTGGTTTGGATTGGTTTGGATTGGTTTGGATTGGTTTGGATTGGTTTGGATTGGTTTGGATTGGTTTGGATTGGTTTGGATTGGTTTGGATTGGATTTGGATTGGTTTGGTTGGTTTGGATTGGATTTGGATTGGTTTGGTTGGTTTGGATTGGTTTGGATTGGTTTGGATTGGTTTGGATTGGTTTGGTTGGTTTGGATTGGTTTGGATTGGTTTGGTTGGTTTGGATTGGTTTGGATTGGTTTGGATTGGTTTGGTTGGTTTGGATTGGTTGGGATTGGTTGGATTGGGTTTGGATTGGTTGGATTGGTTTGGATTGGTTTGGATTGGTTCGGTTGGTTTGGATTGGTTGGTTTGGATTGGTTTGGATTGGTTTGGTTGGTTTGGATTGGTTTGGATTGGTTTGGATTGGTTTGGTTGGTTTGGATTGGTTTGGATTGGTTTGGATTGGTTTGGTTGGTTTGGATTGGTTTGGATTGGTTTGGATTGGTTTGGTTGGTTTGGATTGGTTTGGATTGGATTTGGATTGGTTTGGATTGGTTTGGATTGGTTTGGATTTGATTTGGATTTGGATTTGGATTTGATTTGGAATTGGATTTGATTTGGATTGGTTGGTTGGATTGGTTTGGATTGGTTTGGATTGGTTTGGATTGGTTTGGTTGGTTTGGATTGGTTTGGATTGGTTTGGATTGGTTTGGATTGGTTTGGATTGGTTTGGATTGGTTTGGTTGGTTTGGTTGGTTTGGATTGGTTTGGATTGGTTTGGATTGGTTTGGATTGGTTTGGATTGGTTTGGATTGGTTTGGATTGGTTTGGATTGGTTTGGTTGGTTTGGATTGGTTTGGATTGGTTTGGATTGGTTTGGATTGGTTTGGATTGGTTTGGATTGGTTTGGTTGGTTTGGATTGGTTTGGATTGGTTTGGATTGGTTTGGATTGGTTTGGTTGGTTTGGATTGGTTGGATTGGTTTGGATTGGTTTGGTTGGATTTGGATTGGTTTGGATTGGTTTGGATTGGTTTGGATTGGTTTGGTTGGTTTGGATTGGTTTGGATTGGTTTGGATTGGTTTGGTTGGTTTGGTTGGTTTGGATTGGTTTGGTTGGTTGGATTGGTTTGGATTGGTTTGGATTGGTTTGGTTGGTTTGGATTGGTTGGATTGGTTTGGATTGGTTTGGTTGGTTTGGATTGGTTTGGATTGGTTTGGATTGGTTTGGTTGGTTGGATTGGTTTGGTTGGTTTGGATTGGTTTGGATTGGTTTGGTTGGTTTGGATTGGTTTGGATTGGTTTGGTTGGTTTGGATTGGTTGGATTGGTTTGGATTGGTTTGGATTGGTTTGGATTGGTTTGGATTGGTTTGGATTGGTTTGGATTGGTTTGGGATTGGTTTGGATTGGTTTGGTTGGTTTGGATTGGTTTGGATTGGTTTGGATTGGTTTGGTTGGTTTGGATTGGTTTGGTTGGTTTGGATTGGTTTGGATTGGTTTGGATTGGTTTGGATTGGTTTGGTTGGTTTGGTTTGGATTGGTTTGGATTGGTTTGGATTGGTTTGGTTGGTTTGGATTGGTTTGGATTGGTTTGGATTGGTTTGGATTCGATTTGGATTGGTTTGGATTGGTTTGGATTGGTTTGGATTGGTTTGGTTGGTTTGGATTGGTTTGGATTGGTTTGGATTGGTTTGGTTGGTTGGATTGGTTTGGATTGGTTTGGATGGGATTTGGATTGGTTTGGATTGGTTTGGATTGGTTTGGATTGGTTTGGATTGGTTTGGTTGGATTTGGTTTGGATTTGGTTTGGTTTGGATTGGTTTGGATTGGTTTGGATTGGTTTGGATTGGTTTGGATTGGTTTGGATTGGTTTGGATTGGTTTGGTTGGTTTGGATTGGATTTGGATTGGTTTGGATTGGTTTGGATTGGTTTGGATTGGTTTGGATTGGTTTGGATTGGTTTGGTTGGTTTGGATTGGTTTGGATTGGATTTGGATTGGTTTGGATTGGTTTGGATTGGTTTGGATTGGTTTGATTGGATTTGGATTGGTTTGGATTGGTTTGGATTGGTTTGGATTGGTTTGGATTGGTTTGGATTGGATTTGGATTGGATTTGGATTGGATTTGGATTGGATTTGGATTGGATTTGGATTGGATTTGGATTGGATTTGGATTGGATTTGGATTGGATTTGGATTGGATTTGGATTGGATTTGGATTGGATTTGGAGCTTTTTGATTTTTTTAATTTTATTATTTTTTTATTATCATTCCGATTATGGTAGTGAGAACAGTTCTAACTATTTGAATCAAATTAGGTTTATATAATAATTTTAAAAACCAATCGATCTTCCGTTCAAAGTTATCGAAAAACAACTTGTAAAGTGAACTATTGACATTACATATGCGTCTTCCATATTGATCTTCGGCAATTCTTTTGAACCGACCGCTCGACATGGCTTTTTATGCTTGAAGAATGATAATGATGCCTACCGTTAGGTGTCAGCAATGTCG
The DNA here is from genome assembly GCF_024139115.2 of Armigeres subalbatus. Lineage (NCBI taxonomy): Eukaryota > Metazoa > Arthropoda > Insecta > Diptera > Culicidae > Armigeres > Armigeres subalbatus. The sequence goes on along the minus strand of NC_085139.1, from coordinate 131,990,252 downwards.
TTGTAGATTAAGTACCCGCCTCTTGCTACGGGATGTTATTAATTCACGTTCTCACAGGTTGTTAAGAGTTGCAAGCGAAATCGATCTGTGACAGTAATCATTAATCCTACAATTACCAGGTATGTCTGATAACTGCCGTCGAACGTCAGGCATATAAAATTATAATGCAGGTATGCATGCTGCTCGTTGCATTTGCTTGTAATCAGCAACAACCAGTTCCGCTTCATCGCAGAAAACTTGTTTTTACGACAAAAACGGTGCTTGCTCATTCAACTACGGGTGGCTAGACTAACTAGACAACGGAAGGATTGATTGGTTCTGTGCACTAAAAGTACTTAATTAATGTTTTCATTCACGCATTTCAACAGGAACTCATGGCTTGTGTACCTCATTTGCATGTTGCCGCAAGTGTACAGAAGCAATCACTTCTTTTACACAATGTTCAAGATAATTCATAAAATATCATGAGCATTGATAATTTATAGAAAACGCGCTGTAGAAATAGGGTATCAACCAAACCAAGGCGATAATGCTTTGTTGCGTTTATCGCAATCGAAATCAAAACTCCAAACTAAGATTTTGCTCGTTTTCTCACACCTTCTACACACCAACAATCATTAACAATACGAAAATTGTTCTAATTAAATATATAAGATTTTGCGTGATGTATTAGATTTTAACGTAATTTGCCTTAACATTTTTTCCTTGGAGACACCCCTCTGATTGGATGGCATTTTTCGCTATGTGATCCCATTTCCTCATTTTGCAAACACTTCTACATCGGTTCCGAATTAATAACTAATTAATGACTTTTTCTTGCTCCTCCGTTGCAGATTTTGCATATAATAAATGTGTTTCACTCGCGATCGTTAGCTACGATGCAACCGCAAACCTGATACAGATGTCGTCAAAATGAGAAGCCAATTGTCTCCGCACTGAGAACTAACCAATTCAACGGCGATCCCGTTTTCGAGCCGTACGAAATTGAGATATTTTTTCTCATTAAAATTATGACATATGTGCAGTTGCGTTGCTCCCCTTTTTGAAATTTGCATCCACGAAACTAAACCTCAGCTCATCCGAAGAGGCAGAAGGGCTATTTGTTGGCTGCAACGCGTGGATGAATGACGCTGAAGGAAAAATGGATAATTTATATTAATTTAATTTGAAACTGAACCAAGCACTGTGCTAACGCAGCTCGGTTTAAGAGATGGAGCGGAGTCGGGCTGTCACATATGGGCTGCGGAATGGGATCATTTACATATAAGTATCGGCTCGGTAGGATCTTTGCGGATGTCACAATTATTCCAGCCGTTCCAGATGACTGACGAGCGACGTACTTCAAGCATTGCTAATTGGTTGAGAAGTGAATGTATACAAATTAACGTATTTGTTATGATGAGATAATGAACGAGAGGTAGATCACTTCGAATCGGAGACAGTTTCAAGTTGAGTTGCTTTGAATCCTTTCGTTTGTGTAGTGTATGTATATATGTTTGTAGTTGCTATTTTTCAATTCACTGCTTAAACTCGTTGGTGGCAGAGATTGTTGAATACCCTTCAGTAATTAATTTAATTTTTCTGCAATATGGTCAAAACAGTTTAAATAGGTCAAGTTTTGGCACGGATGCCTACATAGCAGATTGGAATCACAAATCGAAATTAAAAATCAAAAGTAGTTTTTAAAAAAATAAACAGTCAGGACTAGGTATTGCACTCACGTAAAAGATGGTTACAAACACCCTGATTACAATGCGAAATTTCATCGTTGCCGATTCAACGCCACTTCGAACTAATTAATCATATTTTCTTCATTTTGCTACAGAAATATCTTCGCCTCCTCAACAAACTTATCCCCAATCGTTGCATCCGAGTACTATATTTCTCCAACATTTAACTGCATCCTGTCCTCGAATTCGTTAATTCAGCGTCTTTTTTCGCCTATTAGCCGTCATCCACGATGTCGCACTGCCTCAAAACGACGCAAACAGCAAATGAGTGCAAATTGCACATAAATAATTAAAATAATTAGCAAATTAAACATTACACGCGCTAAATGAAACCGCTCGGCCTCGGCCCTGCTAAGTTTGTCAGTGGTGGCAGCTACCAGATCCTCAAATGACGTCCCAGCAGGTTAGTGTAGCACGAAAGAGGTAAAATTTCGAGAAGATTTTTGCACATCCTCCTCAGCACAAGAGAAGCGCACCAAACTCCGTTCGTTGGCAACGTGCGGGAAATCCGTTTTAATTAAGCACCTTTAAATCGTCGTCTTTAATCAAACAGAAAATGTGCTCCCAGTGCACCCGGGCGCGCCCTCGGAAGACGACAGATTTTAATTAATTCTTCAAATTTGACGTGAAGTGCAACTCGGTGCACGCAGAAGAATCGCAGTGGCAGCGAAATGGTATCACGCAAGTTCAAGCGGTGTATTTAAGACCGGACAGATCAGAGTCAGAAAATGGCTTGCCTTCAGTTGGATCATGTTATATACAACAAATTTTTAAAAAAAAATTCCAATTTCGTTTATTTGGTAGGCTCAGACGTGTTTAACACTTTACGGAGCCATGGTTCTTTGGGATATGTATAATCAATATCATTTTATTAAGAAGTTAATAAGAGAGGGGAAGAAGTCAACGTACTCGTGGTGACTCGAAGTTAGGTTTACAATGTTCAGGGATGGAAGGGGATTAGGATTCGGAAATCAAGACATCATCCTAATCAAAGAATGTTAGCTGCTCATCCGGTTATTTGGCGTCAGTGACGATATGGTGTGTCGTCGTGCTCGAGGAATGGTTCGACTGGGAGCATCTTCCGGATGGCCAGAGCTACGGAGCTCTACGGAACAGACAGGCAGAGACTTAAAAAAAAACTTTGAAGAAAGAAAAAAAACAAAGTATTAGATTTTGATGTCAGAAGAACAAAGAAAACCATAAATGGCCAGAGCTTCGGGGTACATGGTACAGAGAAACAGAATCGGACAAGAAAAAAACTGAGAAAGAGAAGAATATAGGCATTAAACTTTGATGTCAGCCAAGCAAAGGAAGGCATAGATGGCCTGCATATATATCAAATCACGATCTCCCAAAACACCTCAAACTTCCCTGAAGGGTTGTTTACCTCGGGCCACAAGGGTATCCAATAGTCGCTCTCTGGAGGCGTTATTTTCCGAGCAGAACCAAACTACGTGATCGATGTCATCATAATCGGCTCCGCACCTACATAAGTTGCTATCGACATGGTTTATTCTGTACAGATGTGCGTTTAGTGAATAGTGATTGGATATAAGTCTCGACATCGTGCGAATGAAGCCTCGACTTAAGTCCTCACATATGAACCACGCTCGCCCAGAAACCTTAGGAACTATAGAAAATAGCCACCGTCCAAGTTCGTTGTGTGTCCAATTCCTTTGCCAACTCTGAAGAGTACTCTGACGGACTAATGGGAAAAACTCGTTGTTCGAGAGTTGTCTATTATAAACCTCACCTTCCTGTGCGCCCACCTTTGCTAGCGAGTCCGCCTTCTCATTGCCGTAGATTGCGCAGTGAGATGGGACCCAAACAAAGGTAATCTTGAATGATCTTTCGACCAAAACACACATCTGCTCTCTTATGTTTGTAAGAAAGTAAGACGCGTGCTTGACAGGAGTGGAGTGCCGGACCGGAGTGCCTCGATAGAACTAAGACTATCCGAGAAGATGAAATAATGGTCTACGGGCTGATTGGAAATTATCCCCAAAGCGAAGTTAATTGCTGCCAGCTCAGCAACATAAACCGAACACGGTTCCTGAAGTTTTCGGAAGGTGGTTGAAGTCTCATTGAAAACACCGAAGCCAGTGGATCCGTTAATGCGAGAACCATCAGTGAAGTATCTGTTGTTGCAATTGACATGTTCATATTTTTCGGAAAAAAGTGAGGGAATGGATATTTTTCGAAGATGATCTGGTATTCCTTGAATGGCATGTTTCATGGATAGATCGTATTCAATGGAGGAACTGTCGTTGGTGAAGTGAACTCGAGATGGATTATAACACGAAAGACAAAGATCTGTTGATATGTAGTTGAGATAAACTCTAAGGAATCTTGAACGATAAGTCAGTTCAAGCATTTTTTCGAAGTTATCTAGGACAAGTGTGTTACTTGTTCCACATTTGATGAGTATTCTTAGTGAGAGCTCTCAGTAACGGTGCTTTAAAGGAGTGACTCCAGCAAGCACCTCCAGGCTCATGTTATGCGTTGAATGCATACAGCCGAGGGCAATACGCAAACAACGATATTGAATTCGTTGAGGTGCACAGCGGGCAAGGTGGATCGATCAGGTGGAGGACGACTTGCGGACCCTCCGCAGACTGCGTGGTTGGCGAAGTGCAGCCATGAACCGAGCTGAATGGAGAAGTCTTTTATGTGCAGCACAGGCCACTCCGGCCTTAGTCTGATGATAAATAGATATTGAATTTGTTCCAATTTGATCAGGTGGCAATCAGCTGCTGAGAGGAAGCAGAAAGAGCCATACTCTAAAACAGAGAGAATAGTCGTTCTATAGAGCTTGATGAGGTCTTCCGGGTGAGCACCTTACCATGTTCCGGAGATATAACGTAGAAAATTGATCCTTTTCCGGCATTTTTCTATCAAATACCCAACATGGAGTTTCCAGGTACATTTAGAATCAAACACGACCTCAAGGTATTTAGAAGATAAAGATTGGTTGATGTCATCATTCAACAGCTTTAGTTTCAGTTGAGCAGAGTACCGCTTCCTAGTAAACACAACCAACTGAGTTTTTTGCGGTGAAAACTCGATCCCTAAACTGCCGCTAACCGCAAGTCGAGCACATCTGAACTTTTGGCAATTTTGAGTAATTATCATATTTCACTTTATTTTTACATATACTATGCATTAGGCTATTCTATTCGAGAAGTTTGTTCTAGAAAATGTAAGAAACTCCTGTAGCGTCCTTACGCCCGTGGAGCGGACGTCCAAACGTCCCACACTAGCTCACCTTGTAAGGGGGGGGGTTTATCTCAGGGTCGGACTACTACACCTGCTTAGGGGGCACACGATCAACGCCACTGAAGCGGACAACCACAAAGAGCCAGAAAATCTCATGCACGTCAAGGCTAGTAGTTTAATAAATGAAATTACCAAGAGAAATACATTTTACTGTTTTTTTATTTGTTTGTTTTCATTTGCTTAGGTTGATGTTAGTTCATAGTTAGTTTCGTTGCGGCCGTTTGTAGTTTGGAGGAGATCTCATGACTTACATTTCTTGACAGGTGCTCGCCGGGCGAGGGGGTTTGGGTTCCGCTGGTTCAGGCATTCCGTTCCACGAAGGTTATGGTCTGCACCCGATCGGCTTGACTGTAGAACTTGGTAGCTTGCGTAAGGTCCTAGCCAGGAACGATGTGTCCTATCCGGCGACGTCGTGTGGCGGTTTTCCGACGTCTTGCTCGACCGTGACCTTCCAGTCGTAGGCCAAGAGGAGGGCCGACGGTATTCCGTCGCGTTGAACGTGACCAGCCAGATGGACACGTGGTCGTGGGTGTGTTGGTCACTCGGGGTGGGTTTTGCTGTCTCTAGCCGAGAGAATGACCAAGGATTGTTACTGCGCCGGTTCTCGACCACCTACCGTCACCGCCCCAACCGAGAAAAATGGGACCTTGGAGAGTACTAGGTTCCTGGGGTCGGAACGGGTTGCTTGGAGGTTTTCGTGTGGGTGAGCGCGTGTCACCGCCGGCAAAGGAAATTGGCGTTTACCCCGCAAGGAACAGATTGTGGTTTTCGCAGCGCCAACCGAAAGGACGATGGCCTAGAGCCGCGGAAGCGAGAGGCCACGGTTTGTGGGCTGGTTATCCTCCCGTTGGAGTGATCGCACTGGTCGTCGGTTCCCTAGGGCACTCGGTGCCGTAGGCACAGGCTGAAAACCACACGAATGGGCACGGCGTCTTCGCAGCACAAAGCTAACTCGCGATTACCGGGAACACCAACGTTTTTTCGCTGAGGACACTTGCCGTCAGGCTTCTTTTTTGGGTTGCACTAGGAGTCGCGATTCCCGGGGAAACTTTCCTTATTCCTTTTTCCAAAAACCGTCCTTCCTCTTCAACGGTCAAACCCAAAAAGCCCCGTTCTCTACCGCTTTTTCGTTTTCCTCTCCTTCTCCTCTTTTTCCTCGCCCCGGATATCTCTCTGACATCTCAAGTTCGCCCGCTGGATCAGGGCTGCGGTAGCGTTAGTCGTTTACACTCTGAAGACGGAATACACAGATAGTCGGCAATTTACCTGTGTGTTCCGCCTTTGGGTACTTCATGCATAGTCTCACATCCGGGGATTTTAGAGGGATCTAAGTAAGCTTTGCGCGCGGACGGTAGTGTGTTTCATCATGACAGTTTTTTTTTCTATCCGTTTCGGCTGAAAACTTCGTGAATTTGGCTGGTGCTAAGCCACCATTTAGTGATGTGAAATGAAGTGATGTGATTCTGATCATATTGATGATTGATGCTAATTCTCGATTATTAGAAAACCTAGTGCGGTCGGTGAGGTTTATGACACTCTGGAATCGGAATCGTTTTCTGGTTAAAGAACGACGCTAGTATCGAACAATCCGAGAGAGAATTGAAATCCTTTTTTGTGTGCCATAATGTTTACATACAAACCAGTTTCAAATCAGGTGGCTTCTTTGAATGCGCCAAGGAGTAACATCGATTCTACGGTTCTAATTTGGTGAGATCTATCTGATTCATATTGTTCACACTTATGTGTTTTATCATATCTGAAACTTTATCTACGTTCTGGAGGCATGGCCCATGCTAATTTTGGCTTAGTTTTTGTCAGCGATTAAGCAAATTAATTCTATAGTCTTTAAGATGCAAGAAATTTTTAACGAAGGAAAGAGCTTTCCGATCTAATCACCACCGATTGTATGTCGTTTGTCTCTTTTATCCTCTGCAAAAGTATTAGTGTAACTCTCAGCGATAGCCCTAATACTCTTACCGCCTGTTGGTGGTACAGCTCAAAAATCATGTTAAAATTCGCATCTGTATTTTTTGTTGACAAAAATTATGATTTTTATCTTTGCCGAAGTTTCTTCTGTAACCAATAAGGGAAGTGACTATTGACATGTATTGGGAGGTGGGTGGGGCAATTTTTTTTTCTTTCTCGTTTCAGAGAGCGAGTATTGGCTAATTAGCCAGGGCAAGTCTAATACCTTGTCCCACCCCAAGAAGAAGCAACACTATGGAGAACGGAGTGACGTAAATTTCTTAGCATTGTCACTCCCAACGTCTGTACAAACTTATATCATTTGCTTATGATGATATTCCTAAACTATATTCCCTACCAACCATCCAACTCCTTGACATCTATGAGGGCGTCGGTGAGTCGCTGGCCTCTCGTTAAGTAGATGTCATATCATCATTTCCTTCCTTTCCCTAGTAACGGAGAAGATGGGCGTGGCCGGCAATGGTAGCTTTCATGCTTTATCATTTTGGACCTCCAATTGGGTTGCTATTATATCCCAAATAGTAATCCATAAGCAATTGGGGTAAGAAAGTTAAAAAATATACATGACAGCTATCAGTATGCAATCTACGAAATACTCCGTTACCACGCAACGCAACGCAACGCAAGTCTCACATCCGGGGATTTTAGTATTTAAAAAAACTAAGACGCGTCAGTGGGCTTATTGTTGGCTTATTCGGTAACAAAAAGTGGAAAAAAATACCAAGTCAATTTGTCCCATATGGAAAAGTAATCGTAAGTCAGTCACATCGAGTCTCTTCGTAGAATGGAATACAAATTGATCATATTTGTTCAATACATGTGCTCAGAACACCTCTCAAATACAAAAACAAATCATTTCAAACAATCAAAGAAAAATACGGAAGAAAATTGTGTAAACATTTGTAATTTTAGTTTATGTTGTGGTTGGAAGTTAGGTTGAATTTAAGATTGATGCATAGAGGAATATACGTTGCATCAGTAAATTCCAATATAACATGTTGAAACTTGCTCGCTACATATACACTGACCCCATTTAATCAACATGCAAATTTAAGTGACTAATTATTGTTACAAAGTGACCCATATATGTTGGGTCAGTGTAGCAAAAGTTCTTTATGTTAGTTTATGATAATAAAGATTTTTTAAGGTGATGTTTACTTCCCATTTTACTTAATAAACAACGAGCTTACGATTGATAAATCATTCTAATTTCTCACCCAGAGAATGAGTTGGATTTTAAACTGATTTACTTCAGGGCTTTGATACATTTATGCCTTGCTTTTTTAACATTCAATCAATAAAATTAAATGATGAGAATAAGGTGTAATCAACCTATTTCCCGGAGACGAGCCAGCCTCGGGCTGAAAGTCTCCCTAATAAAGACAATAAAAAAACCTATTTCCAAATGTTATTTGTATGAGTCGCGATGCTGTCCTTCAAAATCATACGCTTATTATATTAGGTTGCTCGGTGCTGCTATTTGTATTCTCAACAGGGCTTCCAATGAGTGTAAAAAGCAATGATAGTCATGCTTACAGACACGTCTAGAGGCCTGAATAAGAGAAACGCGGATATTTTTTTATGTCTTAGAAAGAAACGCGGATAGAAAATATGACTCTGCCAACACTGCATTCATTCTTCTTCATCAAAGAACAACACATGAAAAGGAAAAAATGGTTTATGTAGATAAAATCTCACAATCCGCTATTTAATGTGTCCACATAACTAAACAATAGAATCCAATAAACAATGCAATTTCATTTCATAATCTATAAATAACTTGCGTCCACATGCCAAAATATGGGTGGGCCATGGGACAAAATGACGAGTAGCAGAAATGCCCAAGCAGCACAATTTGTTTCACTACTGAACATTTCACTGTGTTGCAACTATTCGGAAAGAAACAATCTTTGCGTATGTGCCATCAAATATAACTCTCTTGCAATCTAAAAAGCGCAAGAGGTGGAGCCTACGGAAACATCCTTCGATTGCAGTAAAATTTCAATAATGTTGCAAAATACTACAGCGGAAAAAAATAAAATAAAAATATAAAACTGGATTCGATTTATGGATCTTGTGATTAATAGTCCTTCACTCTACCACAGCATAATTCAACACTTCGAAGGGACTGCATGTTGATTCACAATACAAACCATTCGATTATGAAGTTTTGTACTCGACTTTCGTGTTACTTGATTGCACCATCACAGGAAAAAAATGTGAGTTGTCAAAACGTTGAACGATGCTTAATTAAACATGAAGACACATTCTACTTGTCTGCAACTTAATTTAAACAAGCAATTAAATTTTGAAAGACGCATTGAAGTTACATGGCAAAAAATATGCAACTTGATGATTTTGTTTCGTGTTTGCAACATCAGGTGCAGTATTCTTTGTTTGTTTGTTTCCAAATGTCAAACGCGTACTGCATTGCAATTTTAATGAAACATTGATCACAATTCGAACGTTTTTGACATCTTGATGCAACTTTTTCGTGCCTTGATGTTTTTCCAATGCCTTTAATGAAACTGAATAGAAACAAGGTGCTTTTAGGAAGATGTTGCGTGTGCTACTTGGGTGACGTAGCGGGATTCTTAAGAAGCATGAGATACAGGGGTTAGACAAAAAGGTTGAGATAGGCAAAATTTTGTCGAAGTTCATGTCAGCATAACTTTGCGTAGAATGATCCGATTTTGATAAAATTGAAACCATCGGACGCGGAAACTCTTCTAGTATAATATCCCCATGCAAAACCTGAGGTTGATCCTTGGTCACCGGAGATGTTCCGGGTTTTTCGACGGTACGTTCAAGATGCATTTTTTTCACTGCTTGTCATTTTATGTGACGTTTACTTTCATCATATTTTATGCTTTGTCTAAAAACTAGAACTAATATGCCGACCAGTGATGGCTGTAGATCGGGAATCCATCAAAACTACACAGAGATATGGTCATTTCCGTAAAAACGGTCCCGGGAACATGATGAAATGATAACAGATTGGAATAATGCAAATATGAGTATCTTACGTCATGGCTTTGCAAGACGATGATTACAGAAACATTTCCAAAATGATAGTGTCCACTGCCACCCTTATAGCAGGTTCCAAGGGCCTTCCAGGAGGAGCCGGTTTTGGCACCATCTGGAACCATGCATATATAGGTGTCAAAATTCATGTTTTCCCAAGACGAAGAATATAGGATCTTTATTAAAGATACATTTTGAGGACTGTAAGACTCCCTGGCCAATTTGTAACAGGTTCCGGATGTTCTGCGAAAGTGACATTTATTCAGGGTGTATGGCCAATTCCGTACCATTTTCACAAAAATGGCCATATCTCTGCGTATACATAATGGATTTTGGATCTGCAGCTAGCATTGATCAGCATATTAGTTCTAGTTTCTGGGGAAAGCATAAAACATGATGGCAGTAAACGTCATATAAAATGACAAGCAGGAGAAAAAATGCATTTTTAACATACCCTCGAAAAACCCGGAACATCTCCGGTGGCCAAGGACCTATCTCAGGTTTCGTATTGGGATAGTACACTAGAATAGTTTCTGCGTCCGATGGTCCCAATTTAATCGAAATTGGATTTTTCTACGCAAAGTTATGCTGATTTGAACTTCGACAACATTTTGCCTATCTCAACCTTTTTGTCTAACCCCTGTACATCCTGCAAGCTATGAACCAGAGAAATTCAAAGCCACTTATTTCAAGAAATGATCATTAACTTTCAGAAATCCTGTTTATGGATCGCTACGAATTACTTAGAAATCTTATGACCCTTCATGAATGCTCTAAAGTTCCGGGTCTTATTTCGGACAAGATATGTGGAATTAGGGATGATTATGGTTTTACAATGGACTTCCAACAATTTATCTAAACTTGGTAGAATTTATAACTAAGACTTTTAACTGAGTTTTTAACAATCTTTATTTTCTACAAAAAGTCATATAGAATTTCAAACATTCTTTTGAGAATCCAGAAATAGTTTTTGAAGAAACCATTGCGTAATTCCTGGAAACCTTAAGAAAAACCATAAAACCATCAAAACATTTAATTGCTTGGAAAGCCTAAACATTCTTGATTTCTGAGCCTCTGGACATTCTTGGATTAATCCATACTTAGAAAACTTCTTGGATAAAAAATCCTTTTGCAACAGAATACTTTCTTTCAAATTCCGGATACCTTCACGATTATCAGTTTAACCTTAATTTAAAAATATAAAATTGGAATAATTAGTTTGAATAAATTTGTTAGTAGTAAAACTTTGTGGAAAAGTTTTTGTTCAAAGGTGTGTAACATATAGGGTTAAGGCAGGCATTTTCGTCTTATCGTCATAGTCTCAAATATCAATAAAATCGAAGCTTTTTTGCCAAATTCATTCGTACCCAATCGTAAGCTTAGGCGAAACGTTCTGCTATAGTGGAGTTCTAGCAAAATGACGTTGCTTTCATTGATTTTAGCCCCTATGACGATGGACGGAAATACCTCCCGTGTCCATAATATTTTCCTTATTTTTTAAGCGGGAAATGAAATATACTTGTTGAGTTTTGACATCGATACTACATTACCGACATTATATTATGCCTATAACGGACTACCATCACGATATCATGAAAATCTGCGATGTTGGCCTTCAAAGCATCCAAGTGTTTCAAAATGTTCAGATTGCATGCTTGATTCCATGTTTGTTATTAGAGCATAAATTTTTTTTTTTACAAATTTGAGTTTTGCTCGACGGAATGTGACTGACTTGCGGTTACTTTTCTCATTGAGATGAAAAGTAATCGCAAGTCAGTCACATCGCAATTTCCAACACGGCAAGTGAGTTTTTCACTTTGTAGCCACTATGATCCATTGAATATTCAAACAATCTTTGGTGTGTGACGTTTAGAGTTGATCAAAATTACTTATAAACAATTTTTGACGAGAAAAATTACAAAAACTTTGCAAGCAGTTATCTCATTTTTACGTTTTTCCAGATGTGCTCGTCTTGCGGTTAAAATGTCTGGCCCAAACAGTCAGATTATCCAGGGTACTTTGCAATGGTCCTTGCAAGACATTTGCACATGAACCAAGAGACCACGGCGTCATCTGCAAGTTTCCTCAGCGTGCATTGTTCTTCCAAACAATTGTCAATATCTGTAGCATAGAAATTATAAATCAAGGGACTTAAACATGAACCTTGGAGAAGGCCCATGTAACTAGTTCTGGAAGTTGTCAGAGTGCCGAGTGTGAAGTTCATTTGTTTTTCTGACAACAAATTGTACAAGAAATTATTCAAAATAACGGGTAATCCATTACTGTGTAGAATGTCTGACAGTACTTCTATGGAAACTGAATCATAAGCGCCCTTAATATCCAAGAATACTGAAGCCAATTGCTCCTTGTGCGCATAGGCCAGCTGTATATCTGAAGAGAGCAACGCTAGACAATCGTTTGTTCCTTTACCTTTACGAAATCCAAACTGAGTATTTGACAGTAATGCATTTTGCTCGACCCAATGGTCTATTCTTGAGAGGATCATTTTCTCCAATAATTTTCTCATGCATGATAGCATGGCAATCGGTCGGTATGAATTGTGATTAGACGCTGGTTTCCCAGGCTTTTGAATAGCTATTACTTTGACCTGTCGCCATTCAGGTGGCACAATGTTGTACTCCATGAAACAGTTGTACAGGTCAAGTAATCGTCTTTTTGCGATATCTGGGAGGTTTTTAAAAAGATTGAATTTGATGTTATCGCATCCCGGAGCAGAGTTATTCGATGAAAGAAGAAACATAGAAAGTTCCAGCATTGAGAATGGTCCACCCAAAGAACCGGGATCAGTGACTGATTCTCGAAATAGCGGTTCTTCTGGTACGGAATCTGGGCAGACCTTTTTTGCGAAGTTGAATATCCATCGATTAGAGTATTCTTCACTCTCATTGGTGGAAATGCGGTTCCGCATGTTGCGGGCCGTTTTCCAAAGTGTTGTCATTGAGGTTTCTCGTGATAGTCCCTCAACAAAACGTCGCCAGTAGCTACGTTTTTTGCCTTGAGAAGATTTTTGAGTGTTCTTTCGAGCCTCAAATCCTCTTCAAAAAGCTCGGACCTTCCGTGTTTACGGAACTAAGCTGCGAATGAAAAAGAAGAATCCTTTCGGCCAAATGTCCTATTCGACCAAATGACCTTTTCGGCCAAACGACCCTTTCGGCCTAATGACCTTTTCGGCCAAATGACCCTTTCGGCCAAATAACCCTTTCAGCCAAATGACTTTCGGCCTAATGGTCTGTTCGGCCAAATGCTATATTCCGCCAAACAACCTTCGGCCAAATGGCATTTGAACGGTATTCGGCCAAACGACCCTTCCCCCTATTAAAATTTCTTTCTCACGTATTCCCGCTTTTTCGTAAAATCAATCTTCTCTTATGTTTCAACACTATTGGACAGGCACTCTTGAAAATTTCAGATTTTTCCTCCTTTCCGCAGAAATCCTCGTCATCAAAGGAACACTTTTTTGAAAAACCAATCTTCTCTGATTGAGCAGGCGCCTCCTATAACAATAAAATTTCTCTCTCCGAGGAGAAGGTTTTCGCTCTCCTAGGAGTACGTTTTCGAAAAACCAAACACCAAACCAAGCACCCTCTGGAGAAGGCGCCCCAACACATTGAAATTTCCCTCTTGAGTATTCTCGTTCATATGAACGATTTTTCGAGAAACCATTCTTCGATGTTTCAGAATCTATTTGGTGTCGTTGGCTCATGCGCATATATTGCGCTTTGCTCTGGTGGAGACAAGCGCCATCTTCGGTAGTTTGCAGTAGCCATCGAGCAAGCGTTGTGCATTGCGTCGCGAAGTAGTTAAGATATAGAATCAGTCTTCGGGAAAATACGCAAGACACGCGTTGCTTTTCCGTTTTTGTATCATCATGAATATGGCGTCGTTCAAAAGAAATAATTAGTCGCTTACCAAGATTTCCAATATATTTCCTTCCCAACTAACATACTATTTCTCTCCAGTGCGCTCATGGAGATACAATCGGTCAATCACGACTAGCAACTACAGTCAATCAAGCGAAGCTAAACCATTCTTCGATGTTTTAGCATTTAGCATTATTGGACAAGCGCCCCCAAAAATATTCCATATTTTCCTCCCAGAATAACCGCACTTCTAGGAGCACTTTTTCGAAAAAAAACTCAATCTTCTCTAATTCCCATTTCCCTCCTGAGTATTCCCGTCCCACTTGAAATTCTATTACGAGACACTAATCCTGTCACATGTTTCTGTTTCAGCACCATTGGGCAGGCGCCCCAAATACAATGAAATTTCCCACTCGAGTTCAAAAATCAATCTTGTTTTATTTTTTAGTGAAATTGTGCAAAGCGCCTCCAAAAATATTTGATTTTTCAACCTGACGAATTCTGCCCACAAAGGAGCACTTTTTCAATCACTAGGTAGGCACGGGTTGGGACTTTCCAAAATATTTCAAATTTGCTTGTGGGTTACTGTTTGGGATTTAATAGCACCCAAGTGGAGGTCAAAATTGATAAAGCATGAAAGCTACCATTGCTGGCCACGCCCAGCTTCTCCGTTACTAGGGAAGGAAGGGACATGATGATAGAGATTCCGAGTTTCCAGCGACTTACCGACGCGGCATAGATGTCAAGTAGTTGTATGGTTGGTAAAAAAGAGGTCAGGAAGTAACAGTCAATAACTCACCAGTTTTTCAACGGATTCTGGAGATTTTGGTATGAATCGTTCAGTTAACGCTCTAAGATTTCATACAACTATCGTAAACAATTGATTCAATGAATTCAATTTTAGTAATTCTACGCACAATTTGCGGTTGTGTCTTTAATAGAACCTTCTGCTTTTCTGTCTGGTCCTGGCTAATTAGTCTAGCTCTAAGGGCCATTCTTCGCTCTCTGAAACGAGAAAGAAAGAAATTAAGTTAGATTTCCCTTCTTCCTATTTTTCCAGTTGATCCATTCTTTCATATAATATATAAATAAAAGTATATTAAATAAAACTTTAGCTAAAAATTCTGATTAATCCATCTAGCGGTGTTAGTGCCTCGAGCAAAACAAATGTAAAAAATATATGATTGAGTGTTTTTAGCGTGTTTTGCGCATAAAAAATAGTATTTTACCCATAACTTCTGATCCTTTAGTTCGATCTGGCCAATTTCCAATATCAAACATTGGGACAGGATTCCATTTTGCGAGTAATTCGGACAATGCTAAGTTACCAAAAGCGTGTCTAAAAAATGTATACATCCACACACATATGCAAACACAAACATACACACGAACAGACAGACATTTGTTCAGCTTGAAGAACCAATTGATACATAACATCGTGGGACTCCGAGCCTTCTATAAAAAGTTCGATTTTGGAGTGAAATTAAAGCCTTACGGTACAACTTTGTTGTACGAGAAAGGCAAAAACTATACCCAAAATAGCCATCGTACAACAAAACGATAGCACTCGTCGTTTGACTACGGTCATCATCTGTTCCTATTCGCATTATTGTTTGCGACTGTGATTTATTAGCTCAACAATTTTTATCATGGCAAGTTTCCACTTACGTGAGGATCTCTGTTCTACTCGTTTTGAGAACGGTGTCCAAAATTTAAACTAATTAATATGTTCATGTACTGCACCCTGCTGCTGAGTGACACTACAAACGGATAGTTTAGCGTAACAGTGGTGTTGGTATGCCGTTTAAAATGACGGAATGTTGATTACAGATGTACTTCTGTTTGGCTTAATGTTACTGAATATGCAATGATCGGTGAACTAATGGATTCGATTTTTATTCGGTCCACAAGATCTTGTTTTGGACCATATCATTGCTGGGTCAACGCAAATAGCTCGAAATGAGTTGAAGGAAGGTCGCTATTTCAGTCCGAACGGCGTCCTATGAAGAAGATTTAAATGATGCAAAAGAGTGACGGCTTGTGTTGCAACAGAACATACGGCAATACTCTTTGACTACAGTGTGTTTTGCTCGGATGCACAGATTTGTTTTAGTGGGTTTATCTAATTAGGTTTAATGATGTAGCGAAATATAATGATACCTCGGGCAGGGCTAATTAATCGTCATGATGGTGTAATGTTGGCCAAGCATAAAGTAACATTTGTTTCCCGTTTAGATGGTTGTGTGTAATAGTTCTGCAGCGTTGCCTAATTCAATTGACAATATGTTTACATAGTTAACATAGTGAGAGTTGTGGGACCCTTTGGAAAGGAATTTATCATGGAGTATACTGCCCATAAATGCATAACAGTCCCATGTAGATATTTTTACCTCATGCAATAGAAACAATATAGCTAACTGACCCCATCTAAGAATTGTAGAAAATCTTAATCATATATATAATATTATAATATACTGATTTTTCCAACCTTCCTATCTTTTATTTTGAGACTTTTTCTCGCCAAAGTCTACTCGCGGTTATGTTTAAAACTTTACCCATTGCTCATTTTTTTTAAGCTTTCGTTGGTGGTTCCCTCAAATGCTATTACGAAAATCGCGCATTACTTTCACGTTTACGGAAAAGACGATTTATCTATCTTGCTCTTTAAGGATCGACGATAAATTCGGATCAAACGCATTGATGTTCGCACCAGGGATCACCAAGACTGAGCTTATGTTGCACGTAAGCACACTGATGGACAATAGTATCCGTCATGTTTTCCTAGATATTACTGTAAAAATATGAATAATTATGTCCATCGGTGCACCTTGGGTGTTATCAACTCTTCTGTCCACTCGGTTGAAGGATAGAGAGATCCAACATATATCCAACCGAACGTCTATTGCATCTAGTTATTGACTCTCGCTACTCCAAGTTGCTTTTTAAAGCTATTCGCTACCTAGTCCTTTACGCTGTCAATTATTCCTATCATTACTTGGTTTGCTATTTATTTCAAATTCTGCAATTTCAAGGTCCAAAATTTCTCGTTTTTTCGTTTGCTTATTTCTGCTTACAGCAATTGAGACTCTACTGTTGGTAGCACATCCGACGATGCACTGCTCGTGACAGATGGAAGGTCGATAGACGATGCAATCCATCCGACTGAGTATTTGTTTGTATATTATTTTTTATTTATTCAAGCTAAGGCCAAAGTGGCCTGTGCGGTATATAATCATTTTAACCGGGTTACTGTCCGACACTCTGGCTACGTGCCCGGCCCACCGCAGTCGTCCGATTTTCGCGGTGTGAACGATGGATGGTTCTCCCAGCAGCTCATGCAACTCGTGGTTCATTCGCCTCCTCCACTAGGGTGGTCGGTATTGGCCATTTTCGACAAATACCGGTATTCGGTATTTGGTGGAGTCGATACCGGTAATACCGGTGAAATACCGGTATTTATGTGCCATAATATCTATGTCGTCGGAGAAGCCAAATAGCTACGGACTTATTGAAAATTGTACCACTCGTGTTAATCTCTGCTCTTCGTATTACCCCTTCCAAAGCAATGTTGAATAGCAGACACGAAATACCATCTTGCGTTCAGCAATGTGATTGCGCGGTAGTTGCTACAATCCAGCTTATCGCCCTTTTTGTAGATGGGACACACGACACCTTCCGTCCACTCCTGCGGTCAAACTTCCTCCTCCTAAATCATGGTAATGACCCAGTGCAGCGCTCTAGTCAGTGCCTCACCACCGTGTTTAAATAGCTCTCCTGGATTTCCTGGAGATCCGGAGCCGGTAAAATTATGTCCTGCGCGTGTTCTCCCAGGTCCATCACCATACCGCCATCTTCGTCTGCCACATCGCCATTCAGGTGTTCTTCGTAGTGCTGCCGCCACCTTTGGATCACCTCACGCTCGTTCGTAAGAAGGTTCCCGTTTAAGTTCATACACATATCAGGCTGTGGCTCTTACGTGAGCGGTTTAACTTCTCATAGAACTTCTGATGTTATTAGCGCGGTACAATTGCTCCGTCTCTTCATTGTCTCGATCTTCCTGCTGGCGTTTTTTCCTCCGGAAATCGAGTTTTGTCTGTTCCGCACCCGTTTATATCGTGCCTCGTTCGCCCTCGTGCGGTGTTGCAGCAATCTCGCCCATGCTGCATTCTTCTCCTCAACTAACTGCTCACATTCGCCGTCATACCAGTCGTTTCTCTGATCCGGGAGCACCGTGCCTAGTGCAGCGGTTGCGGTGCTTCCAATGGCGGATCGAATATTTCTCCAGCCATCTTCAAGAGACGCTACGCCTAGTTGCTCTTCCGTTGGGAGTGCCACTTCCAGCTGCTGCGCGTAGTCTTGGGCTAGTCTACCGTCCTGTAGCCGCCAAATGTTTAGTCGCGGCGGACGACTCCGACGCGTGTTGTACACCGTCGAGAGTTTTGAGCGCAGACATACGGCAACGAGGTAGTGGTCGGATTCAATATTCGCCCTGCGGTAAGTGCGTACGTTCGTGATATCGGAGAAGAATTTGCCGTCGATTAGAACGTGGCCGATTTGGTTTTCCGTCTTTTATCCTCAGCTGGCACATCCTTGCTTTTATTGACTGCCACCCAATCACGCGTTAGCGTGTCTTGCCCAGCACTATGAAGCCGATTCCCAGCTTTTTGGTGGTGCCACAGTTTTGGTAGAAGGTAGCCGCGCGATGCTCGCTTTTCCACACTTTCTGTACTGTCCAGCAGATTTCCTGCAGCGCTACGACATCGAAGTTGCGGGGATGTAATTCATCGTAGATCATCCTGTCGCAACCTGCAAAACCTAGCGACTTGCAGTTGCATGTTCCAAGCTTCCAATCGTAATCCTTTATTCGGCTCCTAGGTATTTGCCGATTGTACTTGATACTTGATGGGCTACAGCTCTTCGATGAACCTACGCCTTCTCCACTGGACTCGATACTGGGCCAATCACTTAGGGTCCTTACATTCCAGGTACCGAGTTTCCAATCATAGTCCTTGTTTCGTTGCCGGGTCGGTTGCCAAAAATAATGTTTTCAGTTTCTTCTATCTCCATTTTTCGTAGTATTTGAGAGGCTTCAGTAAGCTACCTTACCGGGGTCGCGTTACCTACATCGTGCTGGTGGGGCTGCCACCTTAGGTATAGCTGACGCGATACAGCATTTCGTTAATCAGCCGCTGGGTACCAGACAGACGCTGTTTGAGCCGCACCTCCTGGTGAACAGACGCTCGAGGCGTACCTTTTCACTCTAGCTGATGTCAGAAGGACAACAGTGCCCAGGCTGCACTACCAGTACACAACCCTTAGCTGGCGGTCTTTTGTCATCGGACAACCCGTGGAAGCGTGAGATAGGAACTTGTGGGGACCAGAGCTCTGTTGGGCGCTCCTTTCTTGATGTCAACTCACCGTTTTACAGCCCGTTGGCTATTTTAGACTTTTTTTATGTGATTTTTATTCAATATCCTCCCTAATGCACCGATGGAGGCATCATCACTGCTAGGTGGATTGATCTGATTTTTTAGTGATTCCTGGCTGAGAAGTTTAGATTTAGTGATTAGAATGAATAAATTCTTCCTTTTCTTTAAATCTGAGTGGTTTCTATTCATGCTTCTTTATTTTTAGATGAGTTTTCAAGGGTGCCCACAACCGAACCACAAAATTGAAATGTCCAAAAATGTCAAATTTGATAAATTTTCAATATTTTTTTTTTCAAACCAATGAAATCAAGCTATTTTTTTGCTAGTAGTAAAGTTATTAGTCTAGCTTTTCATTGGTATGCAAATGTCGGCATAAGATCAACTAGGGCCAAAGTTATGGATCAAAGACAAAAGGGTTCCCACAACCGAACCTCTTCCCCTACTAATGGTTACAGATCCAACGTTAGAATTCATTCTGATTTTAGATCAAGTGACTCCCAAACTCCATAAACTAAATTTCATGGATTGCACAATGGGGAAAATGGGACCCTCCTTAGCCGTGCACTAAGATGCGCGTCTACAAAGCAAGATCATGCTGAGGGTGGCTGGGTTCGATTCCCGGTGCCGGTCTAGGTAATTTTCGGATTGGAAATTGTCTCGACTTCCCTGGGCATAAAAGTAGCATCGTGCTAGCCTCATGATAAACAAATGCAAAAATGGTAACTTGGCTTAGAAACCTCGCAGTTAATAACTGTGGAAGTGCTTAATGAATACTAAGCTGCGAGGCAACTCTGTCCCAGTGTGGGGATGTAATGCCACTAAGAAGAAGAAGAAGAACAATGGGAAAAAATTGTCTATAACGCGAATAAATTCAATATCTCGGTTTGGTGTGGGCGGATTGCACTGACATTTTGACACAAGTCGTAGAACTTTCTGGGGAATAATGCAAAGGTGGTTAAGTTCACTGCACGAAGCTGCAAGACTTCGTTTTTCCCTAATGCCTCTTATTTGTTATGCTTTCCGGAAGACCTTGACCTAGTTAGAAAATAATAGAATGTGGGGTAAAATGAGCAGTATGTTAGCTTCGTTAGTCGTGCGGTAGGCAAAAATAACTCCACTAGATTGTCTGGGAAGTTCTAGATCAGACTAGTAATGTGAGGTTATAAGAAGGAAATTTGAGGAATATGAGAACGTGGGGTAAAATCACCAAGATCTCAATTCCCAACATCGTGCAGTAGACAGAGCTCACATAACACGATTATTGACAAAATTTGAGGTCAAATGTGTTATGTTTTGTAGATTTTTTGTAACTCCGAACATGATGAATTACACAACAAATAAGGGGCATCGTGCAAAGGTGGTTAAGTTCACGTTTTATCCCAATGCCATTGGGGTAAAACGTGAACTTAACCACCTTTGCCCGATTCCCCAGAAAGTTCTACGGTTTGTGCGCAATCCGCTGACACCGAACCTAGATATTGAATTTATTCTCGTTATGGACATTTTTTCCCATTGTGGATTGGTTTAAATTTCAGATCGAAGATGTTTGAAATACCCATTCAAATAAACGCATTACATCTTCAAGCGATCTTACAAATTTAAATTAAAAATAGGAAAAATAGTGGCTATTGCAGGTTTTAATCTATTATAATCAGGGTTTTTATTTTAATATCGAAGATTTTGAAATTCGTTCACAACAGTATTTGATATGCAAAAATATGTCAAAACCTGCTAAAGCCGTTATTTCTCCTACCATCTCTATAAATCAAAAGCTGAAAGAACATGTTTGCATTACTCGATTGGAATGAGCATCTGGACTGATCCAACTTGAACCGTTTTTCCGCTTTTTACGACTATGAGAACTCATCACTGAAACAACAATCTTATTTTTCACGCGAAGGAAAGTACCAACCATCAACACCGTCGCCACTACAACCTATTTCATTACATTGATTGTTCTATTGCATTGCCTCTAGGTGGTCTCTTCTACCGTCGCTTCGCCGCAAGCAGTGATGATCTATCACAGATGCTATAAAAAATTTATTGTGGTGTTTATTTAATCACTTTTATCTATCTAATATGTTCCCATTCGGGGTGTTTTAAAGTAAACCTCTGTTATGGCAATGCATCAGTTGATTTTATTGCTGGTGAACCGTTGATGAAATGCCGCTGTTGTTGTAAGCTACCACTTGAACCTCATTTTTATATATTTATTCAATAGCAACAATAAATGTACATCCTACCGATATGCATTTGGTAACATTTATTATTACATTCACAAATCAATGGAACCCAAAATAGTATTGTCTATAATTTACTTGTTTTACGAATTCACAGGAAAAAATCATTTCTTAACATACTTTCAAAGTCTTCTGAGAAATTTTTATTCCCGTCTTTAGTGATGGATTTACAAAAAAGCGTAGAATTAATGAAGCATTACATCCTGATATCATACCAGCTCAGTTAGATATACGACACTACTAAGTGGGCCTCTATGTATCATTTTGTATCTGATACGCAAACGCGCGGGCGGAAGTTGTTCATACGAGAAGTCATTTTCTGATTCCAAACGAAGAACAAGTGCTGAGCTGCTGTAGCATGTACCATGAGAAGCGAAGGAAGGAAGAACAAATCGGTGGACTCGTTCGTAGCGAGCCGGTTGTAGTCAGCGCAAGTCAAACTCGCACACTGCGCTGTAGTTGATTTGCATGCACAATTTAGCCAATTAATTAAAACTGATGTAAACAATGTGCAATTAGTGGCGGCTAATCTAACATGATAAATGGTTTTAAGTCAGATCTTTATACCTACATAAGTAGCATATACGATCAAAGTGTAGCGTATGCCATCATCCACATGGAGATAAGAAGTAGTGTTAGTCTGAAAGCATTGATTTTTACAAAGTGTATGCAAAAATACCATTAAAATGTGACTTTATTCGATAAATATGTTGGTCGAGTTGCGCATAATAATTGAGCACCTATTTGGCAAATAAAGATATTTATATTGCACTGGTAGCAATGGTCTATGGTTTTATACAATTCATAAACGACGTTCTACAATGTTAAAATGGAATCTATCTATCTATCTATCTGTTTATCTATCTATCTATCTTCTATCTATCTATCTATCTATCTATCTAGCCCATGATTTTAATTTACCTATGCAGCCGCAATCAGGACTCCACCGCTTTTCAAGATATGACATAGGGACCCGCATTCTGTGTAGCATTGCTACAATGGCTTCAAAACAGGCGCTGTTGAATACTCTTTGGGGATCACAAATTGCATCTTCGACGATCCGCGCTCATCCTACGTACTTTTCGTCAGCCTACTCAGGATACACCTCAACAGTAACTTCTCGAGTTTATCCAACAGACTTTGGCTTTGTCGGTGACACCTACTCCTGGATCTTCCACAGTTCTGGTGAATTGGCTTCGTCTAAGCATTTTTGCATCATCATCCTGAACATATTCGGATATGCCACGAGTTCAGCTTTTAGTACCACGTTCGGAATTTCATCCAGGTCAAAGGCCTTCTTCGCCCTCCTTCTTCGACCACAAGGACGTGGCCGGCGCCGTTATTGATCATTTGAACATTTGCACAATGCTCTCTTGTGTCTCTGCGTGCAGTCTCTCGCAAGATGACCAATCTCCACATTTACAGCACATGTTGGATCTGTCCGGACTTTTACAAACCCCTGCCCGGTGTCCGCAGCTCAAACACTTGAAGCATCTCTCCGGTGAGTTGTTACCAGCAGACTAATCATCGCTGTCTGGGTGCCTTCGTATGCCTTCTAATCAGAAGCATCATTTGCACCCCGCACAGGTTACATTTTGCCTATAGCGCACTTCTAACCATCTCTTTCGACGTGAGACACCCATCAAGAAGCAGTGGCGTAGCCACGCACGGGGGAGGTTTTGGGGTAACACGCTCTTGGCACAAATCTTCGGTAAAAATTTTATTATATTTAGACAAGACCGTAGTAAACTGATCAGTTGCAAAAGCCGTGGAGGCAATGTGTTATTGGCATTGTGACCGTTATTGAATCCTTCCCAACTTTATCCTTCGGATCCCTTAAAAGTCGAACATATTTGGGCGTCCATCTCTCTTGCTAGTTGTAAACTGTACATCTGCGTCATTTATGTTCCGCTGGATCGATACGCACCTCGAAAATCTTCTATGGATAATTTCAAAAATGGAGTTCTGCGATAAGATCATTATTATTGTTTACTTCAAATTAATTATTATTATTGGTGACTTCAGTATCATGGACCCGTAGCACATTCAGTTTCATGTTTTTTGATTCAATTCTGATTCTGTATGCCCGCTGTTAAACGTTGTGAAATATTCTCACTTGTTTTCAAATTTAATTCAAGTTGAGTAAGCAATAGGTAAGTTCTTAGTATATTGGGAAGGAATGGCATTTACAAATGTTTATCAAAAGTTATATCCTACTGGTCTCCGACAGGTCAAGAAGGAATAATAATAACTAATTTTAAAATGAAAAAAATCTAAAAACTCTTTGGATTTGTAAGTGAAAATTTTAAAAGCTCTCAAAACTTACTGAATGTTTCATTGTAGCCGCCTAAATTTATTATTTTCAGGCAAAAATAATCCGAGGCAGGACATATTTTTCTAAATATCGGCTTAATTTAATTCTAACTATAAATAAGGAACACACTGATGAAAAATTGAATTTTTGAAGGAATTCCTTTTGGGAGCTGCCAGTAATTCCATTAAACATTCTACCAGGGATACCTTCGGAATTGCCTTTGTAAATTTCTTCATAAGTTTCTTCGACGGTTTCTTCGGGAGGTCTTCTAAGAAATCCATATAAAATTTTCCAAAAGAAATATGCTGGAGGCAGTTCTGAAGAAAGTTCTACGGGAAATTCCGAAAGATTTATTAGAAGTCTTTCTTTGGACTTTTGTTGACGTAAAATCAATGTCAACTTCTCTCCACGAACAGCCTAGATAGCCGTGTAGTGTCGGCAGCTGGTTATCTGGCTAAGAATAACATTACGGATTGCCTGTTCCAGTGGTAAAAGTCCACCATACAGGTGACCCCTAATTTTCGGTGTGATGCGGCTTTATGCTTACCGTGCCTACGAATGAATGGTTAGGGGGGTCTAATAAGAACCTAACTGCAAACGGAGCCTGTGAAGCACCAGGGCCCCCTTCACAGTATTTTAGCCCTCGCTGCGCTAACCGGAGCTATGGCGTAGTTGACTTTTTACTTCTCCGAGATAATCGGCTACTCTTATTCAACTTCATCGTGAGGTTAAATAAGAGTAGGGTTATGAATAAGTGTTTTACTTAGTTTTCAACAAATTGTCACCTATATGGATTCGCATTATGCGTTTTTCACAGTGTACTCTGTGTCTCGTCTTTGACGTTCGGCTTTGGCTACTCTTGTTCATCCTCAACGTGAGTGTGGGGTTATGAATATGTTATGGAAATGCTAATATCATCTTCCAAACTTGGACGTACATGATCATGATAGCATTAGAGGCGAAAGTATAGAATTGATAGTTCCCCGTTAGGATACGGCAGGCATGAAGAATGTTTTTTTTTTATAGAAGTCGATTTGAAAGCGAGCGGAGGGCAATATTTGTGATGGCACATATCGCACGACCTTCCTTCTGCCAAGCTCCCGTATGAAGGGGGAGGGAAGAATATCAGTGTGGAAGCTGATATATCTCCACTGGCAAAAGGAAGGTGGTTGTAGAAGTAACACACACGAAATCATTAATTTAGTATGAATATGTGTTTTACTTAGTTTTTCAACAAACTTCCACCTATATGGATTCGCATTATGCATTTTTTTTTACAATATACTTTGTGTATGTTACCTTTATGGATTCGCATTATGCGTTTTTTCACAGTGTACTCTGTGTCTCGTCCTTGACGTTCGGCTTCGGCTACTCTTGTTCAATCTTGACGTGAGGTTAAATAAGGGTTATGAATATGTGTTTTAATTAGTTTTCAACAAATTGTTACCTATATGGATTCGCATTATGCGTTTTTCACAATGTACTTTGTGTATGTTACTGTTACCTATATGGATTCGCATTATGCGTTTTTCACAGTGTACTCTGTGTCTAGTCCTTGACATTCGGCTTCGGCTACTCTTGTTCAATCTCAACATGAGGTTAAATAAGAGTGGGGTTATGGATACGTGTTTTACTTAGTTTTCAACAAATTGTCACCTATATGGATTCGCATTATGCGTTTTTTTACAATGTACTTTGTGTATGTTACCTATATGGATTCGCATTATGCGTTTTTCACAGTGTACTCTGTGTTTCGTTCTTGACGTTCGGGTTCGGCTACTCTTGTTCAATCTCAACGTGAGGTTCAATAAGAATGGGGTTATGAATATGTGTTTTACTTAGTTTTCAACAAATTGCCACCTATATGGATTCGCATTATGCGTTTTTCACAGTGTACTCTGTGTCTCGTCTTTGACGTTCGGCTTTGGCTACTCTTGTTCATCCTCAACGTGAGTGTGGGGTTATGAATATGTGTTTTACTTAGTTTTTCAACAAACTTCCACCTATATGGATTCGCATTATGCATTTTTTTTACAATGTACTTTGTGATTGTCACCTATATGGATTCGTATTATGCGTTTACACAGTGCACTCTGTGTTTCGTCTTTGACGTTCGTCCATTGTTACATCCTCTGTGTTTTTATGACCTCTCTTTAGTCCCTAGCTGAATGCGTGTGAGTCTACATAATTGGCTTTCCTATAAATGGTTCCATTCTCCTTCCAACTTCACTTCCTCTTCCTTTCCCCTTTTCACTTCCTTTTCCGTCAGGTAAATGATGAGAAAGGCCAGTGAAGGCGATGGCACAAATCTCCCAAACTGAGGGGAACGTGCCTCCTGAGCCGACGTTCTGATACCTGATACCTGATACTGCAAAATTGCCGGTGATCCAACATTACCACAACTCTGGTACCGCCAGTGCTAATTTACAAGGGTTCAGATGATCTCTTAAGTGATTAAAACTTAATCATTGGCCTAAACTGAAGAGAGATCTGCTTTCCGAACTTTTGATAGAAGGCTAGGAGACCCATAGTTTCATATACCGATCGACTCAGCTCGACCAATTTAGGTGATGCCTTTTTTTTCTTCCTAAGCAATGGAGGGGGAATCTGCTCAACAGCCATCCTGGGTTGTCCAGGAAGTGCGGGGTTAGGGACCACCTCCAACAGCAAACGAGGGAGGCAGGACTCCATTGCCGCCAAGCCCATCGTCCCTTCGGTACAACCAGAAAGTAATGCGACAAAGTGGGGCCAGTGCACAACACACCCTCGAAGTTAGCTGCGTGTCCTTGCAGCATCGAACACTCGCTTTTTTAGAAGAACACCATGGTATCGTGCCAGCGCATTGTCGGCTTTCCAGGTGGCCATACCACGCCCTATGTCCTCGGAAGGTGGGAAGGGTCGACTTCGCGCCTGCTTTCCTCTGCACGACTGGTATCAAGAATGATGATGCCGCGTGCACCCCAAATTGACCTCTCTGCGATAGGGCATATTCGCTAACACACAGAGGGACTTGCCGAAGCGCCGACGCCTGTCCCAGCCTTGACGAGAACCCCTTTCCGTCATCGGGCTCGGAACCCGCCCGGTTGACCGACGCCGCGAAAGCGACAATTCCATGTTGTTCTTCGCGTGACCACTTGTTCGCGTGGCCACAGGGCAACGGTATGACCCATGAAGCCGACTCAGAACCCTTGGACCACCTCCTATTTGCGCCTAAACTAGCCATTCCTCGAGTCCACGTGCCATCTTCTGTGTAGCTCCGAGACGATTTGGACGATAGCTGATAAAACGGCGTTCCAGCCAACTTCATCTTTACACATCCTCCGGACTAGGTTGTCCGGGGTAGTGTCCAGACCACATGTGGCAAGCATGTAGACACGCATTGCGCGAAATCGCGGACACGCGAACAACACGTGCTCCGCCGTTTCCTCTAAACCTGCGCACGCCGGACACTGGGGCGAGGCCGAGTTTCCGAACCAGTGTAGATACTGTCTGAAGCAACCATGGCCTGTAAGGACATGGGTCAGGTGGAAAGTGATCAGGTATCAACCTATGTGTCCATCTACCCTTAGTGGAACTGTCCCACGCACGCTGCCATTTGACCGTTGAGGCCACCCTGACAGTCTTACGGATGCCTCTCGTGCCACACATTTCGAAGCACTCTATGTCTTCACCGTTAACGATGTCAATAGGCATCATACCGGTGATAAGGCAAAGTGCATCGTGCGACACGGTACAATACGCGCTCACAACTCTTAGGCCATGAGATTATACGTACTTTCTAACTTCGTTCTGTAGCAGTTAATACGCAGGGCCGTGCACCAAGCTGGCCCCCCCATACCTCAGTATGGACAGAGCGACGCTAGCCAGAAGCTTGCGCTTGCTGGCATACACCGCAGAGCTATTTAACATCATCCGGGACAATGCCGCTATATAGCTGTGGTGGCACGCTTGAAGTCGTAATTGACGTCCCAGCAAACATATGAGACGGGTAAAGCGCTTATACAGTCTGAAATAGTCTTCTTCAGCTTAAAAACTAGCTTATTCAGCTTAAATTGTTTGCTGGGGTGGCTACCAAAGGTGAGCTTATCGTCGAACATTCCCCCCTAAGAGTTTGATGGAGCGTTCAGAGGTGACCGCCCAGTTGCCTGCCCTTATCACCGCTTCCCAGTCAACTCAAAATCGTATATGATGCAACATAAGATGTTAGAGTGGAGGCGATATACGTACATATTGTATGGGGAAGTACCTTTATAGCCTCCACTTTAGCATCTTATGTAACATCATATACGATTTTGTGTTGACTGGCTTGTTGCTCCGACTTTCGGTTGTTAACAACAACCACCTCAGTCTTGTGGTGAACCAGTTCTAACTCCCTGGAACTCATCCACTCCTCCACAATTGCGATCGAGTGGGCTGCAGTCAACTCCACCTCTTCGATCTATTCGCCGTAGACCTCCAGCGTAATATCGTCAGCGAAGCCGACGATTACCACGCCCACCGGGAACTTCAACCTCAAGACACCGTCGCACATGGCGTTCCATAACACCGGACCCAGTATGGAACATTGCGGAACCCCTGAAGTTATGTCAACGAACTTCCGACCCGCCTCCGTGTCGTATACCAGTACACGATTCTGGAAGTAGCTTCCGAGAATCTTGTACAGGTACTCGGGAATTCCAAGACGCAGGAGTGCATCTGCAATAGCTGCCCAACTGGCACTATTGAAAGCATTCCTCACGTCGAGAGTCACTACTGCACAATAGGGAACTCCTCCTCTTACGCTGGATAGCTATCTCCGCGGATTTGGTAACCGACAAGACAGCGTTTACGGTCGACTTACCCTTTCGGAAGCCAAACTGGTTACTCGATAGACTATCCGCACCCTTCGTGCGTATCAACAACCTGTTGAGGATGATCTTCTCGAGCACCTTCCCCGCCGTATCAAGCAGGCATATTGGTCTATATGCCGACGGATCCCCCGGTGGTTTTCCCGCCTTTGGCAATAGGATCAAGTTCTGCCTTTTCCATGCTTCAGGGAAGACTCCATCGTCCAGGCATCTCTGCATAACAGATCTGAACATCTCGGGAGCCTCAGCAATAGCCACTTTGATGGCCAAGTTCGGAATACCATCCGGTCTTGGCGCCTTACCTATACTAAGCGACTGTGCAATCCCCGCAAGTTCCGCCACAGTTACTCTTCCCTCGTCGGCCACCCTGGCCCCTGGCAGCTCCACAAAGTGAGGCCAGGGACTTGGGTCATGACGTGGGAAGAGCCTTGCGATGATCCTCTCCAGCATCTCTGGAGACCGCTCTGTAGGGGCCATCGCCCCACGTGTCTTGGCCATTACGACCCTATAGGCGTCACCCCATGGATTCGCGTTGGCACTTTGACACAGGCTCTCGAAGCAGGCTTTTTTGCTTGATCTAATCTCAGTCTTCAGAGCGGCTCTAGCAGCCACGAACGCCACCCGTCGTTCAACACGCTCCTCTTCTGTGCGTGCTCGCTGCATCCGCCTCCTTGCCCGTAGGCAGGCGCGGCGCAGGTTCGCAATTGCTTGAGTCCACCAGTGGTCTCCCATTCCTAGGGTGGACTTTCCTAGGCATGGTGGCGTCGCATGCACGCGAGAGTACTGTTACCAGCTGCTCGCCGCTCAGACCGAGAGTATTGTGCTCGCGGCGGAGCGCTTGCTTAAACACCTCGTCGTCGAAGTATGATGTCTTCCACATACGAGGACTAGGCCTCGCCCCTTCTTCTGTCCGCTGAATGCTGGTCGTATAGTCGATACTGTAGCGAACCGCCAGGTGGTCGCTGTGAGTGTAGCCATCATCTACCCTCCAGTTCGAACTACTCGTTTGGCCAGGGCTCCAGAACGTAACGTCGATAATCGACTCGGCACCGTTCCAGCTGTAGGTACTTTTTGGTACCGACATTAGCCAAGTCCACACCCAACATGGCCAGTGATTCCAGCAGGATCTGCCCCGTTGATTCGTGGATAGGCTTCCCCACTCCACGGCCCAAGCGTTGAAGTCCCCCGCTATCACCACCGGCCTACGCCCCATCAAGTTAGCCGTCAAACAATCTAGCATTCGACCGAACTGCTCGATCGACCATCGAGGAGGCGCATAGCAGCTGCAGAAGAAGACCCCGTTGTTTGGCAATGACGAAGCCCTCGTGTGTCGAAGACACCAACTCTTAGACTGGGTATTTCCCCGTTGTCCATATCGCCGCCATTTTAGACCCATCGGTGACCCAATTACCGTTCCTGGCAGGTACCCGGTAAGGATCTGCTATGATGGCGATATCCGTCCCTCATTCAGCAACTGTCTGACACAGCAGTTGCTGGGCCGCATCACAGTGGTTCAGGTTTAGCTGCGTTACCTGCACTGTAATTTTGCAGCACGCTTAAACGCGCCGGGCACTTCGAACCCCCATGGGTGCTTGCTGTTCGCAGCGTTGCTGGAACAGATCAAACAGTTGGGAGGGTTCGTGCAGCATTGTGCCTTATGTCCCTCCAATCCGCAGCGTCGACAGAGCTTGCTTCTGTCAGGGCCTTTGCAGTCCCATTGCTTGTGCCACGGTTCCAGGCACTTGAAGCAAACTTCGGGTTGCTCGTATATGCCCACAGGGCATACCGACCACCCCACCTTGACGCTCCCTAACTTGACTACCTTGGAGGCGTCAGCTGCAGGTAGCCGAACCAATGCTACCTGTGTCCCTGCTGGACCTTTCCGTAGCCGAACGGCCGCGGTGGGCGTCTCCACTTCACACTGTCGCTGCAGTGCCGTGACGAGCTCTTCGACTTCGGTGATCTCGTCCAGGTCTTTAACCCTTAGATTCACCTCCGTCGTGAGTGCCGTCACCTTGACCGTCTCGCCAAGGACTTCCTCCGCCAACTTCTTGTAGGCGGCGCCCTTTTGCGAGACGCCCCGCTTCAGCTCGAGGATCATCTCGGCCATCCAGGTACGTCTTATTCGACGTGCGTCGACGCCGAGTTCACCGAGCTTGACGTCACTCCTCATCGCCTTCAAGACGTCCGAGTACCTAGCCTCGTCCGTTTTGATGACTAGGGCATCGCCCCTGGAGCAATTGGCGCCTATTCTAGACTTCTTGCTACCCTCATTCGCCTGGGCCTTCTTTATGGCCTTTTGGGCCTATTTCCCTGGTCTTGTGCGGCTGAGAGCTCTCAGCCTGCCGTAACCCCTTACCACCGTCTTTCCTGGGTGGACGGACCTTTCCAGGTCCTTCCTCCCCCGGTTTCGGAGGTACCTGGCCGTGGTTCAGGTTCCCCCCCATGATGGCGTCCAGCTGTTCCATCGCCACCTCGAAGTCCGAAAGCCCATCGCGTTTGCGGGTCATCGCCTTCACAAGCCATGGGCCGTCTATAACCTCTACCGGCGTAGCCTGGGAGATGGTTAAGTGACCCACGCTGATGCTGCGTACCGAGCTGCCGACTATTGATTCTGGCCTCCTAGGCGGAGACCTGAACAACCCACCTCTTGCGAAGGGGTTGTCGCCTACACTACTACCACTAATTGAATAATTGACTTGTTTTTCCATTTTTATCCCACGAGTTGCTCGGGAGAAGAGGTCCACCACGCCAGAGCCCAGCATGACGCGGTAAGGGACAATTACTGTGGAGGGTGCCCAGGTACCCCACAGGCTCCGTTAAAAGCCTAGCTCATTATTTCAGCCCCCTGGTCATGCATCCCCTCGGCACAGATCGCTTAACGCCTTGGGATTAGGGGTTGGGACGATGGTCCCCTTGGTCGCACCCACTCACTCTAGCTGATGTCAGAAGGGCAACAGTGCCCAGGCTGCACTACCAGCTAAGTACAAAACCCTTAGCTGGCGGTCAATTGTCATCGGAACACCCGTGAAAGCGTGAGATTGGAACTTGTGAGGACCAGAGCTGTGTAGGTCGCTTCTTCCCAGATGTCAACTCACCATTTCGCAGCCCATGTGTGTGTGTACAAAAAAATGTGAGACATACTTTTTTCATGAGTTTTATGTCTGATTGTCTGTGCTTGTATCCCATCGTTTGTGTCTAGATATTCGTGAATATTGGAATATGATCCATTGCGCTTTATGCTCTACTTGCTAGAGAGAAGCTGAGTTATCGCTTTCATTATTGCATCAATCATCGTTCTTTATCATATTATATTAGAGTGACGCGGAACGCAAAGTACGTCAGAATCAAAGTTGAATAAAATTTATAATCAATATCACAGATAAAACATTGGAATTGTTCCATCAAATAACTTTACTTCTTTCAAAATTCAATCCTCTTATTCGGGGCTTAACCCAGAAGCAGTGAGCTAATATTATTAATTATATTGTGAATGGCTTTGCATTACTTCTGTAATTGGATAGTCTAGAGCAATCATTTTAATAACTATTTAGACGTGAGAGCTACTACTTTTAATCTTCATGCTACTTAATATCGCATGAGAAACACTCAATGTAGTAAAGTGGGAATAAATTAAAACTTATTAACGCACAAGATGCCAATTTTGCAATTATCGTCAATCTAAAATATCACTAATTAGTGCATTTCATTCTTTTCGTTCCATTACCTTTATACATAGCATTAAGCCGTCTAAAGCAGTCAACTAATAACCATCGCCCCCGAACAGCCTTCAAACCCCGCTCAAGACCTCACACCAGAGTCATTCAAGACTCGTCCATTCTCACTCACTTTAGGCCTCTTTCTCGCAAGAAGTCAATTCAGAGTAAAAACCCTGAAACAGGCACCTCAGCGGTATTTAATTTCCCCTTGCCTATCAACAATTTCACCACGAAACTGACAACTCAAAATCGATACTCTCTTTACCAGACTTGATGGCAGGCGGCAAAGATCAAAGGCCCCGATGTGCTCCTCAATATCTTTCTCTCTTGCTGCTAACTGCGCCCAGCCAACCAACCAACCTGAGGTGCGCGGCCAAATGTGTTGAATAAAGCGGCGTTGTTAATGCTGTAACACACCTTCGCCAATACCATCATCATCATCATCGTCGCCACCGATTACCGACGACGACGTGAGAGTAGAAGACCAACCCAGACGAGCGTTCACGTTGAGCATCTTCAAATTGATAAACCATGATGATGTCACGAAAAAAAAATCCGCGAATGATTAGTACGTGCTGTTGCTGACTGCTATGTGACAGTCTTCGGTTGTGGAACTGTACGTTCATGCTTAGGCTTCTTTGAAATTAATTTTTGACATAGGATGTTTCATCATTTTATGCTCCTATATTATTCTTATCTAAAACAAGCATTGATTGCAAAATAAAACAATTCTTCTATTGCCAGAAAGTAGATTCTTCCGAAGGAATACATAATAGTTACCCTACATGTTTCACTTCAAACGACATCTCGTTTAAGAACACGTGGACACCCTCACAGATGCGCACCTGCTCTCGTCAGGTAAAACGAACAAAGGTTCATATGCTGCCAAAAAGCATCATCGGTTTGGGAGAAAATAGGATTGAAATTTGTAGCCCTCCTGGGCTGCAAGCCACACACGAAACGAATCGAACATCAAAGTGCTACTCATCGAACCAAAAAAACATGGAGTCAATTACATATTCATTCATTAGTGACGGTACCACGAACAAAATGAGCTCTTCGAGTTTCTCTTCACGAAGCTCTTTACTACTGATTGGCACAGGGGTACCTTAAATGAGCAGCTTGACAGTTTCAATGACTTTCAAAAAAAGTTCCATTTACCGAAGCCTATCAGCTGGAAAGGTGTTTTCGCGGAGCAACAAAGCGCACTGTAAACACATTTCTTTTCCTAATTATTGAAAGAACCATTTCGTCATTTTTTTAAAACGAGCTATAAGGAAGCATATTTTCAATAACATAAAGACTCTATATTACAACATCAGCGGTATCCTCGATTCTCAGTGGCATCTTGTATGAAGTCCCATGAAAAATTGATGGTGTTATAACAATTTCCATCTGAGAAGAAAATAAGCACTAAGAATGCATACAACTATCTTTCATTGATTACAAATATACGACTCATCTAATCATTTGGAATCAAGAATTTAATCCCTAAACATGACCATTCTGTATAAAAATAATGTCACAGGGTCCGACGATCTACAACTCCAAATAATGTCAAACCATTTTACTTGCCCAAGTAAAACTCGCGAGACTGATGGGTTACGTGGTGCTCTTCACTCGTTTTTATGCGGTAAACCACAAAGTATTTCAATCTGCACAATAATTATAGACCTCGTATCGATACTTGTATAGATTTACGATAATGCACCATGAAAAGGTACAAAAATAGATGAAACTAATCAATGAACAACTTCACGGGCGTTTAGCAAGTGAAAAAAGTATTGCAACTGTAATTCAATAAAGAGCTTTAATCAACGAAGAAGCATTATTACAAAACAGTATCAATTTTCGCCAAATTATTTCAAATTATCACTGCATTGGAATGTGTATATGGAATCAATTAAGTCTGATTGAAATGGCAAGCAATAATGATTGAGTTCTCTGGGCGGCTTGCGCTCTCCGAAAGGTGAATCTTAATTAAACGCGGAGAAGATTGTGCTTAATAGGACCACTTTGGTTTCATTTGTTTCTATTCGCATACATTTTGTTTCAATCGATGAAGATTTTCTCTCCGATTTAATGCTAATTATTTGCACATGAAAGCAGGTTATGAGATTAAAGCGAAATAATAAAGGTAATTATTTCAGATTACGATTTCAAATCAGTCTGATACACTTTTTTGTTGTTAAAATTTGTCAATTTGACTTATTTTATAAATTTCCTAAACATTTTTGAGACGAGTTACAATCGATGAGTAAACTTGTGCTATTGCTATCTTGTTCAGAATCGATTGATGCATTCAAAAATTTAAAAGATTCTCCGATTATTCGTAAAGATATAATGTTGCCATCAAAAAATCAGCAGTGGTGACTTCAACGCCCATTAGAACGATGACTAAACGATCCCATAGATACATAATTCACACCTCTAAACTGGCTCATATTGGACCGAACAAGCCAAATTTGACAAAGCTGGGTGCAAAATAATATGCGGTGACCAAACATCCATCCATATCATTTAGCAGTTGATGTTGAAATTATCATGCGTTATGAGACAGAGACATGACCGATCAATCAAGACCATTTATATTCATATGATTACCAAACGAATCACATTAAGTCGTCCACTCACCGTCACCTGCATCATTATCTCGATCACAAAAAAGCCATCAATAAATGACGAATCACTTCAAGAGGGAAGAGGAAATCATTATGAACACATTTAGTATTGAATAAAGCAACTGTTCCGGCTCGTCATATCACATTCAACATACGAAGAATAAAAATTCAAACTAGAAAAAAGTGCTGTTAAAATTGATGCTATACTTTATCCAAAAACTATAATATGATAGCTGGACGGAGCTTGGTACGGTTCCCCTCAATATCTAAATATTATTTAAAAAAAACTGCATTGCATGCAGGTTTTTAAACACCGCTCAAAAATAATACGCCATTTATGGATTGTTTCCCGGCGATCATCACAAATGTTATCGTTGTTCTTTTTAAATGCGGAGAAACGCAATTCACACCTCGCTAATTGTTGTGCACGACATGGAAGACAGTCCAAAGTTTTTTGGTTCCTTCAATGCGACGAGTTAAACAATAAATTAGTCAAATTAGACGAAATATCAACCCATCGCTAAATGACCAAATTGCTCGAAAACGAGTGATAGATGGAGGCAATCAAGCAAAGCATGGGATTGGTTTGACGAAATTCCCCGAAATGATTGGATAAGCAAGTTGATGATACGTCGGATGAGTGATATTTAAACTGGCCTGATGAGGCTGTTTTCGTGATTGGCTCATTGATCGGTGGACATGGCGCTTTCGAAATTTTGTGCTCATCCATATGATTTTGATAAGCCAACTATGCCGTGACAAATCGCACGTAAGTGTTGGTTTCCATGAACTATTGTTATTACTGGACTTAGTTCGCTAGCTAAACAACATTGATTTAGCTTATTTTGTGCTGGGAGCGTTAAATCTTAAAATCAACTATTTTTTTTAGTTTCGTTGTTTACCCAATTTCTAATTTTTAAATGGTAAAGAATTTCTTTTTTTCTTCTTCCTATTGGCATTACATCCCCACGCTGGGAAAGAGCCGCCTCGCAGCTTAGTGTTCATTAAGCACTTCCACAGTTATTAATTGCATTCGTATATCATGAGGCTAACACGATGATACTTTTATGCCCAGAGTAGTCGAGACAATTTTCCAATCCGAAAATTGCCTAGACCAGCACCGGGAATCGAACCCGGCCACCCTCAGCATAGTCTTGCTTTGTAGCCGCGCGTCTTACTGCACGGCTAAGGAGGGCCCCTTACCTTACTTATTCAAATTACATCTATTTGATCTTGTATGATCGGACGAAATAGTCCAATTTAAACGATTGAAAAGTACTGTTCGCCTATTTTACCTTTATTTCCATTCTTTAAAAGACTTTCATTTGCCGGATTGTATCTTAGAAGTCAAATGATTTTATGACATTTGTTGTTCATACAAAACTTTTCAGAAATGAGGCATTCTGTGCTATCGCAGGGATGATCCCGCCATCAGTATTGCCCAGGCGAATGATATCGAAGAGACTCCAGAAACGTGAGAAAGACGGTGTGAATCAGTTTAATGGCGATTTGACAACAGATGAATTAGATGGGAAGGTGATCTATCAGCACATCTAAAATTAGTCGGCGGGGATCAATAGAGACATGAAGACATTCACTACCCGAAACCCCGGCTACTTCAGGAAGTATCTCCACCGGTTTGGGGATGCAACTTCTCCGTAAGGCATGGGGTGTGGGAACGTCGAGTAGATGCCGAATGACGTGGCTTCACTGGCGACAAATTTCTGGTAATGGTGGGGCACCAGAAATTTTGGCGTAATCGGTTTATTTATAATTTGACTGACTGAGAGTACAGGCAGTGAAAGTCAAGGCAGCGGAGGAGATGACTACGTCAGTTCAGCGGACGATGGAAGCCAACCAGCCCCCACCTTGAGGGAAGTTAAAGATGCCATTCAACAGCTAAAGACCAATAAAGCAGCTGGTAAGGATGGTATCGGAGCTGAGCTCATCAAGATGGGCCCGGAAAAGCTGGCCACTTGCCTGCACATACTGATAGTCAGAATCTGGGAAACCGAACAGCTACCGGAGGAGTGGAAGGAAGGGGTTATATGCCCCATCTACAAGAAAGGCGACAAACTGGAGTGTGAGAACTTTCGAGCGATCACCATCCTTAATGCAGCCTACAAAGTGATATCCCAGATCATCTTCCGTCGTCTGTCACCATTAGTGAACGAGTTCGTGGAAGTTATCAAGCCGGCTTCGTTGACGGCCGCTCGACAACGGACCAGATCTTTACTGTACGGCAAATCCTTCAAAAATGCCGTGAATACCAGGTCCCAACGCACCATCTGTTCATTGATTTCAAGGCGGCATACGACAGTATAGACCGCGTAGAGCTATGGAAAATTATGGATGAGAACAGCTTCCCTGGGAAGCTTACCAGACTGATCAAAGCAACGGTGGATGGTGTGCAAAACTGTGTGAAGATTTCGGGCGAACACTCCAGTTCGTTCGAATCGCGCCGGGGACTAAGACAAGGTGATGGACTTTCGTGCCTGTTGTTCAACATTGCGCTAGAAGGTGTCATGCGGAGAGCCGGGTGTAACAGCCGGGGTACGATTTTCAACAGATCCAGTCAATTTATTTGCTTCGCAGATGACATGGACATTGTCGGACGAACATTTGCAAAGGTGGCAGAACTGTACACCCGCCTGAAACGTGAAGCAACAAAAGTTGGACTGGTGGTGAATGCGTCAAAGACAAAGTACATGCTTGTGGGCGGAACCGAGCGCGACAGGGCCCGCCTGGGAAGCAGTGTTACGATAGACGGGGATACCTTCGAGGTGGTCGAGGAATTCGTCTACCTCGGATCCTTGCTAACGGCTGACAACAACGTTAGTCGTGAAATACGAAGGCGCATCATCTGTGGAAGTCGGGCCTACTACGGGCTCCAGAAGAAACTGCGGTCGAAAAGATTCGCCACCGCACCAAATGTGTCATGTACAAGACGTTAATAAGACCGGTAGTCCTCTACGGACATGAAACATGGACAATGCTCGAGGAGGACTTGCAAGCACTCGGAGTATTCGAGAGACGGGTGCTTAGGACCATCTTTGGCGGTGTGCAAGAAGACGGTGTGTGGCGGCGAAGAATGAACCATGAGCTCGCCCAACTCTACGGCGAACCCAGTATCCAGAAGGTAGCTAAAGCCGGAAGGGTACGATGGGCAGGACATGTTGCAAGAATGCCGGACAGCAACCCTGCAAAGATGGTGTTCGTTTCCGATCCGGCAGGTACGAGACGGCGTGGAGCGCAGCGAGCGAGATGGGCAGACCAGGTGCAGAACGACTTGGCGAGCGTGGGGCGTATCCGAGGATGGAGAGATGCGGCCTCGAACCGTGCATTGTGGCGTCAAATTGTTGATTCAGTGTTATCTGTTTAGATGTTAACTAAATAAATGAATGAAATGAATATAATTTGACTTAGTATTAAGAACTATACTGGGAGGGGCTAATAAGTCAAACGTTTAATCAGTTAAAACGTTGTGAGGCATTTTTATTTATTTATTTATTTTATTTCGTCAACCAACGTAGACTAGTACATATACATGTTTGTTTTTGTAATGCTATAGTATAATTAAATAATAGGTTTTTTTTTAGTAAAGTGATGTATAATTTTGATTTTGAATTTATATTGCTGAATTTGTAATGTTTGTTCTTTGGAAATACTGTCTAATGTTATGCCGAGACATTGTTAAGTCAATAGTTTCGCAGTGTTGATTGTAAACGGCCATCATTCGGTTGAGAGGCTCAAATTTGGCGTAATTTGTTCGACAGTGGTTGGTTAAAAATAATGTTCTATGTCGAAGTAGCCGAGAAGGTATGTAAAAGTTAAATTTCGATAAAATTTCAGTTGAATCAACACGTTGAGAAACTATATCGTTAACAAATGAAACCGTTGCACATTCTCGACGCTCTTTCAAAGTTTGTATATTTATAACCATGCAACGTGCTTCATAAGATGGAAGAGGAAATGACGTCCAACCTAATTTACGAAGAGCGTATAATAGAAATTGTTTTTGTACTGACTCTATTCTTTCTTCATGTGTGGTTGTATAAGGCGACCATACAATGCTACCATACAATGCTACAATATTCCAGTATAGATCGTACATATGAAATATATAGTGTTTTGATTGTGTAGGATCCTGAAAGTTGAAGCAAAACGCTTGATAAAGCCTTGCATATTATTAGCTTTGTGGATGATTGTAAAGAGTAGTGATCAACAAGAGTTAGTTTCGAATCTAAAATCACCCTAAATCCCTAACTCTTTTCGTGTCTTTCTACAGTATTGTTCCCTAATACAATTTGTGTATTTGGTGTTATTGTATTTCTGCTGAATGATATTTGGTGGCATTCCATTACATTCAGTTGCAATAGTATTTTTCTGCACCATGTATAAGGCATGTGTATTTCATTCCGCAATATGGTAATGTCACTTTCAATATTTATTTCCATAAACAGCTTCACGACGACGTCATGAAACAACAATCTTATTATTTTTAAGAATGAAGGATATGTCATTTACATATAATATAAGAAAATAGGGCCAAGATGGGAACCTTGTGGAACTCCTTAAGTGACTTGAATGGGATTGGTTTTCTTTGCGTTAAATTTTATTATTTGTCGGCGGTCTGCGAGATTAGATTCAAGCCATCTAAGAAGTTCTGTCTCAGTTCCAATTTTTTGCAATTTGAAGAGTAACATTGGAATGTCAATGCGATCAAACGCCTTGCTAAAGTCAGTGTATAGAGCTTCCACGTAGTTACCATTATCCATTGCATTAAGAGAATAGTCAATGAATTCTATTAAGTTTGTAGCGGTAGAGCGACCTTTGAAAAATCCATGCTGCTTATTCGTAATTCTGTTTTTAAGTTGTGAAAATAATTTTTCATTGATAATGGATTCAAAAAGTTTGGGAATGCAAGAGATAGTGGCTATTCCACGGTAATTACGAATGTCAGATT
Organism: Armigeres subalbatus; assembly: GCF_024139115.2. NCBI lineage: Eukaryota > Metazoa > Arthropoda > Insecta > Diptera > Culicidae > Armigeres > Armigeres subalbatus. The sequence continues at coordinate 131,950,219 of NC_085139.1, read as the reverse complement.
TTTTGCCTGATTTGAAGATAGGCACAAGATAGGAGCTTTTCCATACCCTGGGAAAATTTACGGATTCCAATGACAATCTGAAGAGCCTTGCAGGCAGCCCTTTAGCGAGACTCGTCATAAATATCGGTGGAAGACCATCAGGACCAGGGCCTTTAGCTGCATCTAAGTTTCTTAAAGCGTTTAGAATATCGTTCACCATGATCTGATTAACACCGATATCCCTAGCGAATTCTGGGATAGGCGCAAAAAAATCTAGGTCGCGATCTTGTTCCGAAAAGGTGGTGTATATTTCTTGGAAGAAATCTCCAAAAAGATTACAGATATCTTCCGAGCAATTACCGACGCGTTCGTCTAAATACATGGTTAACGGAAAATTGTCTGATTTTAATTTTGATTTTACGCAATTGAAGAAGTTCTTTGGACATGACTTTATTTCGTTTTCTGTTTTCGTGTTGTGTTCTTCAAATGCTACATCAATTGCTAATTTTAATTGATCGCAGATGTTCAAATATTTTTCCAAATTTTCATTCGTCTTGTCTAGCTTGTAAGTTTTATGTAATTTTTGTTTTGTTTTTTTTATTTGCCTGTTGTACCAAATTGGATATTTTGAATTTCCGCTCCGTCGTTTTCTTCTTTTTGGGACCTCGTCAATAATAATATCAAAAATAATGTTATAAAAGACATCAACGGAAGATTCAATATTACCTTCATTCTCTAAAATGTGCTTCCAGTTAAATCTACTTAGCTTATGTCTTATGTTGTCATAGTTTGCTTTGTTGTATTCAAGGACTTCTTCAAAGTCACAGTCGCTGGGTTTTTATATTCATGAACGAACACAGAGTATTCGATTGCCGTGTGGAATGTTTCGTTTTTCCATAAGGGATTCAATGATTTAGCCACACAGAAATCTTTCTTGAATATTGGTTAGTAGGAGATCAAGGTAACAGTTCTGTTGATTTTAATGTGATTGATTTGGTTAAGTCCTAGGCTAGCAGTTCTGTCAAATATAAACATATGTGTTTCATTTTCCCCAGCGACTGGAAGTAGAATTTGTTCGTTCTCTGAATCCGGAATAAAGTCAACGGTGCGTTGGTTAAAGTCTCCGTAAATATGTACTTTGACTTCAGGTGGAAGTCCCGATAAAATTTCTTCTGCAGTTTTTAAAAAACTTTCATAAGATGTGGTTTGCGCATGTTCCGGTGGGAAATACACAGAGGAGAAAACATGGGTTTCTCCTGCAATGTTAGATTTCACCCAAACATGCTCAAAGTTCTTATATTTTTTGGTAGTTATTATTTCTGAATCAAAATTGCTAGAGATTGCGATTAGAACTCCACCGCCAGACTTTTTTTTTTTTATTCTAAGAAATCGCGATCGTCCCTGAATACGTTAAAGCTGCTTCCAAAAAGTTCTTCACTATTCACGCTTTCATCCCAGCTGGTTTCAGTTGCCAAAATAACCGAGAAGGACGAGCTTAAGATGTTATTATGAATTTCCTTCATTTTAGCTGGGCTTTTCATGCGATTGAAATTTTGACAGTAAATCAAAACTTCAGTGGCATTCTGTTTTGATGAAGAACTTGTTGGAAGCACGTTGGTTGTTAAAATATTTACCCCGTTGGTCGATAAGATAGTGCTATTTTCTTCAGCCGAAGAAGGCGTCCTTACTTGCGAACATTTCCGATAGAAGGAGAGTGGTGCCTCGTTGTGCTCTCCCGTAGTTGCTGCAAGGGATGTGTCCGCTCACTGGACAGGTATTGTCGATATGACTGTAGATCAGCTGCAGCTTCAGCTGGCCCAATTCCGTATTCTTGATGTACTGGGCTGAATATTTGATGTAGATGTTCTGGTGCCGTCGGCAGTCCTTCAGATGCAAGGAGCATCCTGATGCTCGTTGAAGTCATTCCCTTGACGCATACATTAGCAGACTGGTCCTTCATGTATACCAAAAACAATCGGACAACCTTCATAATACTCGGGTCACGTAGTCTGGCTTTATGGAAACGGCCGTCTCCTTCGGTGGATTGCTGAGTCAGACGGACGATGGGTGGTTTCATCGGATCTAACTCAAATTGGCTGTCAGGATTCGGTAGTTGTGTTTCCTGTTGTTGTTGCTGATGTATTTGGTGTTGTTGATGATTTTGTTCTTGTTGTTGTTGTTGTTGCTGGTGCTGTTGTTGAAGGCTTTGCAGATTTCCGATATTTGGTTCACTCTGTTGGTTGTGAATTAGTGGAGGTGTGGGTTTTGTTTTTTGGTCGGGTATAAACGTTTCACTTTTTTGTAATTAATGAACGATTTTGCAGCTGGAGCAGAGAGAGCTGCAATTGGGTGGTCTGTAGATGCTGGGGGTCCGGAAAATTGATGATTTGCCATTACGAGCAGCTGTTTGTCTGTAGATTTGTTGTTATTGTTGTTGTTTTTGCTGGTGTAGGAAGTTGTAACGTTGTTTTTGCTTCTTATTGGTGGAGCTTTTTGTTTATGATGTCTCTTACTGTTAGTCGCCTTTTCAGTCAATGGATTATTGGTGAGGGTGTTTCTGGAGATTTCATGCTGCCGGTATTCTTCCAGTTTTTTCCAGTCTGGGCTCCAGCTGCATTTTTTTCCTGGCAGAAAGCATTTCCAACCAGCTTTATTGAGGTGTCTAACACAACTTCCCTTTACTTGCGCCATTTTTGCGCGTCGCTCAGCGAAAAGCTCTGCAATGGCATCACGCGAAATTTTCTGCCGGGCAGGAGATGGGTTTGTGGGGCCGTGGGGCCCTCCTTAGCCGTGCGGTAAGACGCGCGGCTACAAAGCAAGACCATGCTGAGGGTGGCTGGGTTCGATTCCCGGTGCCGGTCTAGGCAATTTTCGGATTGGAAATTGTCTCGACCTCCCTGGGCATAAAAGTATCATCGTGTTAGCCTCATGATATACGAATGCAAAGTGGTAACTTGGCTTAGAAACCTCGCAGTTAATAACTGTGGAAGTGCTTAGTGAACACTAAGCTGCGAGGCGGCAATGTCCCAGTGGGGGATGTAATGCCAATGAAGAAGAAGCAGGAGATGGGTTTGGTTGGTGCTGTTTTACTTTGATGTTGAGTGGAGATTGTGGATTGTGAGCCCCAGCCCCATTTTTTTCGTAAAACCTGAAATAATCTTCGGGAAATACCTTCAGAAATCCCTTCGGAAAGTCATCAGAAATTATTACTTCCAAAAAGTCCATCATGTAATTTAATCTAAAACCAACCTCCAGAGAACTATGTGGACATTCCTTCAGTAATTCCATTGGAAAATCCATTTGTTTAAGTTTCCTACAGGAATCCCTTTCAAAATTCTAGGAATGTCCAAGCGTATGCATAAGGGAATTTCCAAAGAAACTTCTGAAGGTATTCCCGACACTCTTAAATTTCCCCAAGAAATAACTTAAGCACCCTAAATTCCCTTTCTTTCCTACGGTATAATTGTATTCCCTAACCATGACCAAACCGCGAGACTTTCGGTTCCCCAAAACTAACACAGTAATGTTAGCTTAGTTAGTTAGTTATAAGCACGTATAAGAATCATGAAAAACTGTATAAAAAAATATTATTCCGGCTCCGTAACGCTTCACGGAAAATGGGCCTCCTAAATAAATGATAGTTGAAAAAATGAAATAACAGAACAATCTTCCAAGAATTCCTTCGGTTTCCTACAACGATTTCTTCGGAAAATCTTCTAGAAATTAATTCGAATATAAATTAATAAATTGTTTTGGCAATTCCTTTTAAAAACCTTTCTTGAAGAAACCTTTAAAAGTTTAATGAGGTTTCTTTCAGGAAATTTCTATGGATTGTAAATCTCTTAACTTTTTTTCTGTGCTCTGGGGTCAATATGACCCCATGCCACTTTGAAAGGCTACTATTTTTCTGCCAAACGATTCTCCTAATTTTTGGCAGTTTAGTAAAACTGAGTGAAAATTAGCTTGAAAAATCTTGAATATACGCGCTACAGTGTACTTTTATCAACTTACGTTGTCTGTGCTCTGGGGTCATATTGACTCCAAATTGATATTGTTATAACTTTTTTTTATTGATTGGCCAATTTCAGATTATTTTTGGCTGTTTTGGAAATTAATTTAAAGAACGAATCTAATCTGGGTATCACAAAGAGCATATGCAATATTTCGAACAGATTGGTTGACTTTTGGTTTCGCGTGTAGACTCGAAGGCCTTAACTCCAGGGTTTTCTTCGATCCCTAACAAGTATCATCAAGAAATTGTGAATGTCGGAAAGTACATCATCGTGCACTGCCCACACGAAGGGAGACCCGACGACGAGAAAAAAGCGTTCTACGCACAGCTGGAGCAGACATACGATGGATGCCCACTGCGGGACGTCAAAATCGTCATCGTGACATGAACACACAGGTAGGAAGGGAGGGATTATCGAATGACAACGGCCAACGATGCATAAACTTCGCAGCCTCCCGCGGAATGGTAGTCCGAGGCACCTTCTTTATCCGCAAAAACATCCACAAGGCCACATGGAGAACACCTAACCAAGAAACGGAAACCCAAATCGACTACGTGTTATGAAATTCCCGTTACGGTAGAGCAAGGTAAAGTAGCTACCCAAGTGGATTACTCACAAACACTGAGGGCTAAAGGCACAACCAAATAAAAAACAACAGTCTCATGATTCAACACATTATATTCATAACGCTTTTCATTTTTCCCTGCTCTGGGCTCCTACTTCTCCTACTCTGTGAGATTCTAATCTTACTTAGGTGCACTGACTCACGATTTGCTGCATCATAGTGGCTTCTCAGGGCCGTGCCAGCCCTGCCTGACCGAGCGGCCTGGCCGCGCTCTCCTCAGCGCGCGCCTTGCCTGTCACGCGTTGCCGCTCGAGCGGAGCCTTCGATGCCGAACGTTCGCACAGCCAGCTAGCCCTGCAATTCTCCTTCCGTCTCGCGCTAGGTTCACTCGCCGACAGAATCTCGAAATCGTCCAAAGGTCGTGGCCTACTGCCGTCGTTCCGTCACCACTCGCCCCGTTTCACCGCTTGGCTCCCGACACGAAAATCAAACCTGCGAAAGAAGCCCCTTGATGGGGCTTCTCTTCCTGCGGGCGATGCTAATCCAAGCTCCACTGCCTTTTCGCGTCTGGTGCGCTTGCGGGTATCCACTGGTTGACTGGGTGCTCCCTGCCTTGGCTGAATTGGGACCTACACAGTGGCCTGCAACTGAAGCAACCGCTGACGTCACGTATCGGAGTTTTATTCGGTGCCGGAGAGTGGAGAGGCCTGTCAGATAACTATTTCCCTGATGGTCCGGGTTTTAGTTTCCAAATCAGTGCCCTCTAAACGGCTCCTATTCCAGACCACGCGCTCGTAGATTCGTCACACAAGATGACCCGATTATGCTTCGAATTCCTTGCAAGGAATTATGCGACTTAACAATCATGCACAGGGCACCTCAAGTACCACTTCCGGCTTTTCTTTCGTTTTCACGACTTTTGCCACCTCACGCTAGTAGGCCAAAATGTACGGTTGCAATTTTCTGTCGTGCAACTCAATGGATGTACGATTTGTCGCGGGCTAGTGCGAACTGTTTCTCTCACTGCTCTGACGTCCGTGCCGACCTGCGATCGGCGACGCCTGCTTCTAGTCGTCGGAGCGGAGACTCACTTGAATTGCTGAGTGCAGGTAGGCGTGAGAGTTCTCTGGCCACACGTTCTCTCACTTCCGTCTCTCGTGTTGGTTTGGCGAGCAGCGGTGGTGATGTACAACAGCCAAACATTACTTCACACGAATGTGTGCTTGTATCGGTGTCGTTTCAGCGATAAATGGTGTTGCGTTTCGTTACTCTCGATGAACGCGCACCCGTGTGAGTTTGTGTGTGTTGCATAGATCAGTCATACTGTGGCGAGGCGATTATGTTTCTGTGGCTAGCTGGACAGGGTTTTAGCAAAGTGTTCAACAGGGGTGTCCGAACTGTGATACACGGGACAGTGCGTATTTTGATTTTACTTTGTTATTTTCTAATGTGTCATGAGACTATTTTATTACGTTTTTTTTACGTTAGCACATACGAATAAACTAAAACGTAACACAGCATTATTAGTGGCAGAGTTTTTCATGAGTCGATGAATAAGCGACTCATGAAAAACTCTTAACAACTTCCTTCAGAAGTCGGTCAGAGACGGATCCAGTCACGGAAACTCTAGAGTCGAGCTCTAGCAATGTATGGCTGCGACATTTTCTGACGCACAAAAACACAAATCCACAAATCTTAACACCATAGTACCAGCTATTTCTGGCAAATTTGACCGCCTACCAACTGTTTTTTGGCAAAATTGTCTCTGACCTGTTCCTTGATCCCACTTCTCTTGACTTTCGCGCCGCCGTGGCGAACATTCATCTCAATCCTACTTAGTTGTATACTAAACTAGTGGATTAAACATAAAACATAAATTTTATCTGAGGATAGTTTGGTTGGTTATATCGTGTCGTCTGGCCTAGGGCCAAGAGGCATTTCCTCCCCTAGAATCGTCATGAGCCCATGTAAGGAGCTTTACCGCGCTCCGGGTCGCGTTACTTTTAAGGGATGACTTTCATGACGACCCCCTAAAGACAACTGATATGGATGGATTATTTGGATTTTTAGCTAACTCTGGACACTGCTTGCTACTGACGTACTTTTGCGTGCCACTGCACTTGGATGTTCTGACCGCAAGGCATGTTTTCTTCTCTTCCCTTAACGGAGTTGTGGTCTGCAGGAATCTTGTTTACATAGCTTGATTGTCGAGGTGGAGAGGTAGTTTTTAGAAGTTTTTGCTCATCACACCTGACGTTTGCGACGGATTTTCTTGAGCGTGACGCTCCTGGTCAACAGACTTGGTCTGTGTACATAGCTTGACAAATTAATCTGTTTTTATATCCTTGGCGTGGTAATGACCCCTTTTCCCGGTGACGACATCCTCCAGTTCGAAAAGGTTTACTCCTAAGATCTTTCTGACTATTGCTGGCGTGAACTTAGGTTTCAACTTCTGGTTAATATTATCCACTTTCGATGAAAGCTCAAAAGTACGCCGCCAAACAACATCTCCTTCTTTATATGCTACCGTTCGCTTCCGTAGGTCATACCGTTTTTTCGATTTCTCGTGATTTTCCTTAATTCGCTGCACGATAAACTCCTGGATTCTTCGTATGCCTGCCAATCGTCTGTCTTGAGCTTTCTTAACCTCTTGTTCTGTGTTCATGTCTTGTATTTGATATTGTTCCGAGTGCAGCACCAACTCTCGGCCGTAGTTCGCAAAATGTGGGCTCACTCCGGTGACTTCGTGTTTTGCGCTGTTGATCGCTGCCGCTATGGATTGTATGTGAAGATCCCAGTTTCGATGGTCGTCATCAATTAGAGAACGAATACAGGTGATCAAAACTCGGTTGACACGTTCTGCGTTGTTGACCATTGGACAATAATACGCTGTTTTCATATGTTCGATGTTGTGGCGGGCTAGCATCGATCGGAAGACCACCGATTGGAACTGTTTCCCGTTATCGGACAGAATTATGCGAGGATACGAGAATTTGAGGAACACTTCATTCTCGAGGAACTCTACAGTTTTCGTCGAATCTGCTGTACGCATCGGGTGGATCACGACGTACTTAGTCACCCAATCCACGATCACCAACATTGCTGTGTTGCCTTGCTTTGAACGTGTGAATGGCCCGACGTAGTCCATCGAAACAAGCTCCCACGGTAGTTTGGCTGGCTTTCCTGCGCCCATCTGCGGCATCAGCCTCCCGCTTGCTCCCTTACTAGCCTTGCAAGCGTCACAGTTGCGTACGTGGTGATAAACGTCCTCTTGCATTTTTGGCCAGTAAAAGTGCGATTGTACTTTCTGCAGCGTCTTGTAAATTCCCAGATGCGCCGCCGCTGGTGTGTTGTGGTAGCGTTGCATTATCTCCTTACGTTGTTCCTGTGGAATGACTTTACGCCAACGGTGTATAACGACTCCAGTTTCATCCTTTCCTCGACAGTTCTTATACAGCCCTTGTTCACCACTCGAAACTCTGGAAAACAGTCTGGTTTCTTGCTCACCCTCTCCATCATTTGCTTATACCACACGTCCGTCGTGCTGTCCACTGTGAATGCTGCAACATTGCTATTGATGCAGATTCTGACAGAGCGTCTGGTACTACGTTGACTGTACCTTTACGGTATTTGATCTCAAAATCAAAGGCATTCAAACGAAGCAACCAGCGGCTCATTAGAGCTGTCGGGTTCTTTATCGATTTCAGGTAACTTAAGGCAGCGTGGTCACAGTAGACCGTAAACTTCACTCCTTCGATATATCCCCGGAATTTTTCGATCGCCCTTATCACTGCCAAGCATTCTCTTTCAGTCACCGAGTACTTCCGCTCCGATGAAGATAATTTCTGCGAGAAGTAACAGACGGGATGTTCTTCCCCGTCGACCTCTTGTGTGAGCACCGCTCCGATGGCTACGTCGCTCGCGTCGCATGCTACGCTGAATGGTTTTTTGTAATCCGGCATGACCAGCACCGGGGCCGAGACTAATGACGATTTCAGTTTTAAAAAAGCCTCGTTCGCCTGATCTGTCCAGCGGAATCTTATTTTTGTTTTCGTCAATTCTGTAAGTGGTGCCGCGACTTCCGCAAAGTCCGAGATAAACCGTCGATACCAGTTGCACAACCCTATGAAGCGCTGAACATCTTTGCGGCATTCTGGAGCCGGAAACTGTACGATGCAATTGACTTTATCATGATCTACTTGCCATCCTTTCTCGTTGAGTACATAGCCAAGGTACTTGATTTCTCTCCTGCAGAATTTCGACTTATCGGCAGAGATCGTGAGCTTTGCTGCACGTAATCTACGGGCTACTTCCTCCAATACCTCCAAGTGCTCTTCAAATGTCCTAGAGCATATCACTATGTCATCTAGATAGTGGAAGACGTACGGTTCCATATCCGCAAACAAGTGTGTCATTACTCGTGCGAGTGCTTGGCTAGCAGTGCATAACCCAAAAGGAACTACTTTGAATTGGAAGTGCCCTCTAGATGGCACCGTAAACGCAGTGAGCGGTCTAGATGATGGGTGCAGTGGGAGCTGCCAGAACGCGTCTTTCAGATCAATCGTGGAGATATAAGCGCAGCCTCCCAGGTTCCCCAGGATTGCTGAGATTTGCGGAATCGGATATCCTTCGTTGACCATAATCGAATTTAGATGTCGAGCATCCAGACAGACCCGGTACTGTCCTGTCTTTTTCTTTACTGCCACTAGTGGATTATTCCATGGTGAGAACACGGCTTCTTCGATTACGTCTAGCGCAACCATTCTATCGATTTCTCGGTTCACTTCTTGCAACACGTATTGTGACATTGGGTAGTATTTTTGCTTTCTAGGAACCGCGTTTCCTATGTCTATTCGGTGTTCGTAGAGGTCCGTCCTACCTAGTGTGCCATCGCCTGCTTTCGGAAACCGTGCTACCACCTCATCCAGACGTCGTCGCTCTTCTGAAGAGAGTTCCTTCATTGGCTCTTCTGTTAGTCGCTTTTCTTCTTCCTTTGTCGTGCCGTGCATCATGCAGCAGATTGGCTTTACTCCGAACTTGTTCCAAAAGTCCATTCCTAAGACGATGCAATCTGGAATCGATGGAACAAGCAGAGTAGGCAGCGTCTCGTGTCTGTTGTTGTAAGCTATTGGGATCCTCACGTAATTGCTAATCGGGTGATGCGTTCCATCCGCTGTCTTTATGCCACCTGAAACTGCTTCTGTATGCAAGCCCAGTTCTTCCACCAAATTTGTGTGACTTCCCCCAAGCAAGGAACAATTCGCACCACTATCAAGTAATGCCGTGAGCTCTCGTCCCAAAACGCTGATGATTGCATGTGGCCTGTTGTCACATCCGGGATTAATTATTATCGTATCTATGTGTTGTGCGTCCATGTTTTCTGAGGGTTCTGCTAATTGGAGCGGAGAATCCATCCCCTCTTCTATTGGTTCCCCGCTTGCTGGTTTCCCGCGTCCGTGCGGCACGTGTAGCAGCTTCGGAGAGAATACCCCTTCCTTCCGCAACGGTAGCAAAACAGCACCGCTTGTGGCTTTGTACAGTCCATGAAGCGATGGCCTTCTTCGTCACAGTTCCAACAGGTCATCGTTTGACGGACAACGCTCTCCCTGGCTTGTTGGACTTCATTTTGGTTTGTATGGGACTGACTTTGCTGCATCCATGCTGGCTGTTGATGTTCTGCAGTCCATGTTTGTTGGCGCTGCGGAGCTTGCGCTGACTGACTGGGGTGTGTTCGTCCTACCTCTTGTCGCCATGCGCCCTCCTGTGGTTTCCTTGCATCAGATTGTTGGCTTAAACGCCACCGTTGTTGCTGGCCCGTTTGGTTTTGGTTTTGTCCATTGAACGCTGTTGACTGCCGCGCTGTGAGGTATTGGCTGTGCGATGAACCCCCTGTTGTTTTCGAAGGTCTTCTGTCGAATTGGCCCTTCAGGGCATTAACCTGCTGTACAAGATCGTCCATTTTTGTTTGCCATTCCTCTTCTTCGTCGTAGTCTGCGCCTTCTTCCGAATTTGTAGCGTAAGACATCGCGGAATGTTCTTCATTCCTCTCGGTGCGTTCCAGTACATTCACTCTTGAATATCTTGGTGGTTGTGATTGAACGAAGGTTCTTGCTGAATTTCCTGGCGTCGCAAAGTTTGGTTCTAGTAGGGAGGTATGAGGGACTGGAATTCTTCGTTGCCGATGTAACAGCATCCTGGTTTCGTCATAACTCGTGCATACTTCGACCATGTCTTGCAGATCTTTTGGTCGTGCTGCCGTGACTATCGGCGCATAGCCGCGTTCATGTTTTTCTTCACGATGAAGAACTTCTTCTCTTCGGCCATTGGTGGTGAGATGAATCGAAAGAGCGCTGCAATGTCTCGGTAGTACTTGGCAAAAGATTCATACTGTCCTTGGAAACGAAAGCTGGCCTCTAGTCGTAGTATTTGCGTATATCCGCTTGGTAGAAATTCCCTCCGGATTTCGTTTTTGAAGTTTTGCCATGAATATAGTCGACGTTGAGACATGGCTCGGGCATACCAATCCAGGGCATCATCTTGTAGTAGATGTTTGATAGAAGACAGCAATGTTTCGTCATTCATCCCTTCCGATCCAGCAAAGGTTTCTACCCGGTCTAGGAAGATGTTGAGCGACGTGTTGTCCTTCTCTCCTCGGAATTTGAATGGCCAGTTGTGGACTGCTTTCATCATTCTTCGATCTTCCCAGCGCTCTGACCGCGGTGCTCTTTCTCGTCGTTCCCTCCGTGCTAACCGTTCTACCAGGTCTGCATAAAGGCTTGCATTATTGGATATGATGTTTCGGAACGTGAGATCATTGTTGTTCATATCATGTATGCTTTCGTTGCCGTGTTGCCCCTAATCCGCTCTCTGCATCGATCTTCCTCTGCCGCTCACGTTGGATCGCACTTCCTGTAGACCTCTTACCGTTAATCCCCTTCCATGACCAACTGCTAATGGGGAACTAGTTGCCGACAGCTGAGGTTGGTGTTCTTCTCTGATGTCGGTGTTGTGTGTATGTTGGTTGTTTTTGTCCCCGGAAACTTCATCCAGCACTGGAAGTGGATTCTCAACTGTGCTTCTTCTGTCCTCGAAACTTCTTAATCCGTATGGTGATTCTTCTTGGGCTGTTTCGGCGAACCCAGGATCGATTAGGTTCATGGATGCGTTGCCTTGCTGGTGGAAGTTGTTGTCCATTCCTAACCGTGAGTACGCTTCGTTGGAGGTTTTCTGCTGCACTGATTCTTGATTCGCGTTACCTGCTTTTTTCTGACAACTTTCTTCTGGTAAGATCGGTACTACCACTGCACTCTCACCCCGATCTGTCCGCTTTTCATACTGCACCAATGCACAATCCACTTCGTCTATTAACACTTTGACAAGCGAGCATAACGTATCTTTTATGCCCACGAAAGCCGCGAGAGGTTGAACGATTTCCAACCTGGTCTTGTAATGAATAAGACGCGAACGTAACTGTGCGATAGCAAAAGTGTCTTTAATTTGAACCGCTTCATCCACTAGCTTTCTTAGCTCCCCGATCCTGAGTTGACAAATTTCCAGGTTTGACGTAGAGCTCATTACATGTTCTGAGCTATACCCAGCCGGATCATGGAGCTGATCTTCTTGTGCCATCAAATCTTTAAGCTTCAAAACCTTGTTTCGGTGAGTACAAGGTCCGAGGTTGACTACGAAACGAAGTGCTAATTCGTAATCAATTTCCTCGTTACTCAAGTGGGTTAAGTCCATCGTAGTCCATCGTCCATTAGCTTCAATAAATCTTAATCCTAACCAACCATATAAGCTGCACAAACTCTGTGTGAGCTGAACTATCCTTGAATCTTAAAGCCGCTGTATTTAACTAATTTTGTAATGCCAAATATGTGGGGTATTTAGTTGGGCGCCAGTGTTATGAAATTCCCGTTACGGTAGAGCAAGGTAAAGTAGCTACCCAAGTGGATTACTCACAAACACTGAGGGCTAAAGGCACAACCAAATAAAAAACAACAGTCTCATGATTCAACACATTATATTCATAACGCTTTTCATTTTTCCCTGCTCTGGGCTCCTACTTCTCCTACTCTGTGAGATTCTAATCTTACTTAGGTGCACTGACTCACGATTTGCTGCATCATAGTGGCTTCTCAGGGCCGTGCCAGCCCTGCCTGACCGAGCGGCCTGGCCGCGCTCTCCTCAGCGCGCGCCTTGCCTGTCACGCGTTGCCGCTCGAGCGGAGCCTTCGATGCCGAACGTTCGCACAGCCAGCTAGCCCTGCTATTCTCCTTCCGTCTCGCGCTAGGTTCACTCGCCGACAGAATCTCGAAATCGTCCAAAGGTCGTGGCCTACTGCCGTCGTTCCGTCACCACTCGCCCCGTTTCACCGCTTGGCTCCCGACACGAAAATCAAACCTGCGAAAGAAGCCCCTTGATGGGGCTTCTCTTCCTGCGGGCGATGCTAATCCAAGCTCCACTGTCTTTTCGCGTCTGGTGCGCTTGCGGGTATCCACTGGTTGACTGGTTGCTCCCTGCCTTGACTGAATCGGGACCTACGCAGTGGACTGCAACTGAAGCAACCGCTGACGTCACGTATCGGAGTTTTATTCGGTGCCGGAGAGTGGAGAGGCCTGTCAGATAACTATTTCCCTGATGGTCCGGCTTTTAGTATCCAAATCAGTGCCCTCTAAACGGCTCCTATTCCAGACCACGCGCTCGTAGATTCGTCACACAAGATGACCCGATTCTGCTTCGAATTCCTTGCAAGGAATTATGCGACTTAACAATCATGCACAGGGCACCTCAAGTACCACTTCCGGCTTTTCTTTCGTTTTCACGACTTTTGCCACCTCACGCTAGTAGGCCAAAATGTACGGTTGCAATTTTCTGTCGTGCAAATCAATGGACGTACGATTTGTCGCGGGGCCTAGTGCGAACTGTTTCTCTCACTGCTCTGACGTCCGTGCCGACCTGCGATCGGCGACGCCTGCTTCTAGTCGTCGGAGCGGAGACTCACTTGAATTGCTGAGTGCAGGTAGGCGTGAGAGTTCTCTGGCCACACGTTCTCTCACTTCCGTCTCTCGTGTTGGTTTGGCGAGCAGCGGTGGTGATGTACAACAGCCAAACATTACTTCACACGAATGTGTGCTTGTATCGGTGTCGTTTCAGCGATAAATGGTGTTGCGTTTCGTTACTCTCGATGAACGCGCACCCGTGTGAGTTTGTGTGTGTTGCATATATCAGTCATACTGTGGCGAGGCGATTATGTTTCTGTGGCTAGCTGGACAGGGTTTTAGCAAAGTGTTCAACAGGGGTGTCCGAACTGTGATACACGGGACAGTGCGTATTTTGATTTTACTTTGTTATTTTCTAATGTGTCATGAGACTATTTTATTACGTTTTTTTTTACGTTAGCACATACGAATAAACTAAAAACGTAACATACGTTCTAATCGAATTCTTTTCCGAAATCACGAACGTCCGCACTTACTGCAGTGCGAATATTGAATCCGACCACTACCTCGTTGCAGTATGCCTGCTCTCGACGGTGTACAACACGCGTCGAAGTCGGACGCCGCGGCTTAACATTGGGCGGCTACAAGACGGTAGACTAGCCCAAGAATACGCGCAGCAGCTGGAAGTGTCACTCCTAACGGAAGAGCAGCTAGGCGTAGCGTCTCTTGAAGAGATATACGATCCGCCATTAGTAGCACCGCAACCGCTGCACTTGGCACGGTGCCACCGGATCAGAGAAACGACTGGTATGACGGCGAATGTGAGCAGTTAGTGGAAGAGAAGAATGCAGAATGGGCGAGATTGCTGCAACACCGCACGAGGGCGAACGAGGCACGATATAAACAGGCGCGGAACAGACAAAACTCGATTTTTCGGAGGAAAAAGCGCCAGCAGGAAGATCGAGACCGTGAAGAAACGGAGCAACTGTACCGCGCTAATAACACACGAAAGTTCTATGAGAAGTTAAACCGTTCACGTAAGGGCCACGTGCCACAGCCTGATATGTGTAAGGACATAAACGGGAACCTTCTTACGAACGAGCGTGAGGTGATCCAAAGGTGGCGGCAGCACTACGAAGAACACCTGAATGGCGATGTGGCAGACGAAGATGGCAGTATGGTTATGGACCTGGGAGAACGCGCGCAGGACATAGTTTTATCGGCTCCAGATCTCCAGGAAATCCAGGAGGAGATTGGCCGGCTGAAGAACAACAAAGCCCCTGGGGTTGACCAACTACCAGGAGAGCTATTTAAACACGGTGGTGAGGCACTGGCTAGAGCGCTGCACTGGTTCATTACCAAGATTTGAGAGGAGGAAGTTCTGCCGCAGGAATGGATGGAAGATGTCGTGTGCCCCATCTACAAAAAGGACGATAAGCTGGATTGTAGCTTCAACCGCGTAATCACATTGCTGCACGCCGCCTACAAGGTACTCTCAAAATTTTATCCCGCCGACTAACACCAATTGCAAGAGAGTTCGTGGGGCAGTACCAGGCGGGATTTATGGGTGAACGCTCTACCACAGACCAGGTGTTCGCCATACGTCAGGTATTGCAGAAATGCCGCGAATACAACTTGCCCACACATTATCTATTTATCGACTTCAAAGCCGCATATGATACAATCGATCGGGACCAGCTATGGCAGTTAATGCACGAAAACGGATTTCCGGATAAACTGATACGGTTGAACAAGGCGACGATGGATCGGATGATGTGCGTCGTTCGAGTATCAGGGGCATTCTCGAGTCCCTTCGAAACGCGCAGAGGGTTAAGGCAAGGTGATGGTCTTTCGTGTCTGCTATTCAACATCGCTTTGGAGGGAGTAATACGAAGGGCAGGGATTGACACGAGTGGTACGATTTCCAGTCCGTCAGTTCAGTACGAAGTCCGTCCAGTTATTTGGTTTCGCCGATGACATTGATATCATGGCACGTAACTTTGAGAGGATAGAGGAAGCCTACATCAGATTGAAAAGCGAAGCTAAACGGATGGACTAGTCATCAACACGTCGAAGACGAAGTACATGATAGGAAGAGGCTCAATAGATGTCAATGTAAGCCACCCACCACGAGTTTCTATCGGTGGTGACGAAATCGAGGTGGTTGAAGAATTCATGTACTTGGGCTCACTGGTGACCGCAGATAACGATACCGGCAGAGAAATTCGGAGACACATCATGGCAGGAAATCGTACGCAGTTCGCCGCCGTGCCAAACCGACTATCTACAAAACGGTCGTTCTGCAGACTGCGTGGTTGGCGAAGTGCGGCTATACTGCCGCTAACCGCAAGTCGAGCACATCTGTATATGGAGCCCCATATACAGATGTGCTCGACTTGCGGTTAGCGGCAGTATAGTGCATGATAAATTCCTTTTAAAACGCTCCAAGTACGGGGGCACTAGTGATGCATTTCTACTTTATTTACACAGCTGTGCCCTAAAGATATTATTCGCAATGAACGAAGCGTTTTACCATAACTTCTAGTTGAGGACCGCCTATCCGATTTTGTTTTTTTCGCGTTTGTGAAAAAGTTCGATTTCATGGCTTGTAATGATTCGAAAGGGGTTTTCCACCCACACCAATCATCGTCCGTTATCTATTGAAAACGATTTCAGCAAACCCTGCGTACACTCGTTTTGGAAGTTCCTGAGATACTCGAATAAATATCAAAACTCGAACCAATGCATATGACATGTTAATGTGGAAATATTCTTGCAAATATATACATAATTTAAATTATGTCCTACAGGTCTCCGAAAGGTCAAGGGGAGGGGAGACAATAAAAAATAAATAAAGCTATGTCCATTTAGAATCCGGAATCATTTATTGTATTGCAGCGTCACGGAAAGTGACCTCTGCAAGAATTATTTTACAACGGTTTGTCTACCTAGGCGCCCACTTGCTATGGTATAAATTTCACGAAGTTTCGTGCAGATTTAAGCCGAAAGGAGAGAAAAAATCTGCACTCCCACGTTGATAATCCGTTGATAATCGATGGACTCGAAACTGTACAAGGAGGAATGTCTCAAAAATCGCGGTCTACCTTCCATAAAATTCATAAAGGTCCCGTGAAGTTTTGGCCAGATTTGGCGAGTTGCCACTACAGCCGGGAAGTCATCCAGTGGTACCGCGATAATAACGAAGATTTCATCGATAAAAACATAAATCCACGCAACTGCCCACAGCTCCGGCCCATCGAGACATTTTGGGCAGTAATGAAGCGGAAGCTTAAGAAAAGTGGAAAAACAGCTCGGGACGCGCTTCAGAGGAAAAATTCTAACTGCCAGAGGCAATTGAAATGTATTAAAAATAACTAAAAATGTAACATAGCAAATAAGGATGACAGTGTTAAGAAAACTCGGAACACCTAGTCTACGAGATGAATTCATTTATTAGATAATTAGCAAATAAAATTAGTTAAAAAAAATAAAAATAAAAAAAAAGCTCGGGACGCGACTCAGATGACCAAAATGTGGAACAAATGTGCCAAGGAAGTTGACTCCGGAGGTGTGCAGCTTTTGATGAGAGGAATAAAGAAGCAACTGCGAATTTCACTGGAAACAAGAAGAAATGATTTGTATCAATATTTTTCCTTAAAGTACAGTAAATTACCTTTGTTTTGATGTATTAACCTTATTTGTACGTCAATCCGTTACCGAGATACAGATGATTTTATAATTCCGGATTCTAAATGGACATAGCTTTATTAAAATGGATAAAATCAATAAAACTCCTCGGATTTGTTAAAGAATGTTTTGATTTTTTTGTTGTTGCCCCCTCAAAATTTTGAGTTGAGCTTGTTTGACCCGGATAGAAATTTCATCCATTTGATTCAAATCTATAGGGAGACTAGGAAGACATGATTCCCTTTTCTGATTTCCGATGTATCACAGCCAAAAAAAATCGATAAGATTGAAATTGATCCTGCATTATATTCTCCATATATTATCAATTTCCCACCTTATCGGCCGCGACGATTTGAAATCGTCGCAAAACAAATTGACGCCAAAATCGTCGCCAGCAGAAATGGCCATAAGATCTGTCAAATCAACTGTGAACAAAATTTTATATACTATTTTATATACTCAATAATCACAATAATCACATTTTGGGAAATTGAGCCCTGTTTTTAATGCAGATTGACATTATTTTCTAATAAAACTAACATAATTTTAGAATAAAGATGTTGGCGACGATTTTGATAGTGCCTAAAAAATGGTCGACGCGTTTTGTTACCCTGGAAACAGACAATATTTTCTGCGGTATGAAAATCAATTAGAACGTTCGGGTATGAATTCAGCCTGAGCAAGGTAAACCTGCTCTCAAAACAAACTATGCATTATTGGTGGGTAAAACTGTGTACAATCTGTATTCTGATGAGTGATTTGTGATCATCGTGCATATGCTGACTATAAGCGCATTTCTGGTTAATAACTTCACTAATGTTGATATTTGTTGTAAATTACAGGGAGCGCTTCCAGTACAAACGGTTCACGGCTTGGCTAACAAAAGTTTTAATTGTGAGATACAGATGGCGTTTGTGAAAATAGTGCCATCTGTTATTGAATAAATCCACACTATTTCTATCAACAGGTGGCGTCTCAATGGTAAGAGTTATGGGCGTTATGTGTTACGCATTACGCTATGTTACTTATTAGTAACGCTTATTTTTGTAACCGGCTAACGCATTGAAAAGTGTGCAAAATGAAAGGAAATATTTCCTTTATATTTCCCCCCCATTTGCAGCAATGAAAAGGGCACGTGCTGTTCCTCGTGGTCTGATTTTGTTGCGAGATTCTGCGCTTGGCTTGTGTTTCATTGTTAGTGGAAAAACAGTTCCGTTTGCTTTTTGATAAAATGACTGCGCGCTTGTGCGGAATGTTAATGAATTCACAATTAATTAGTGGAAAACAGGCGATATAAGGATGCGAGGATGGCTTGGCGCATTGCTGCAGCGTCGGGATCTGGCGCGAGTGACGGAACGTTATTCCAGATGAATGTAAATGAATATGCAAATCGGAACATGAATCGCGTCGTTTTGTGCACTTTAGGATAAGCGGCATTTTCAGCTACCGGACCAGGACGTTGCTTTTGATCACAATAATTAAGCGGAACCCGTCATCGTGTGCGTTTATAGGCTGACTGCAATCACATGTGGCGGCGAAGCTCTGAAGATAAGCGAAAACATCAACAAAATACAATCCGGTAGGTTCGATGATTTCTTTCAATTCTGTTTTGATCAGCATCTGTGAGCTGCGGGTCGTCGATAGCGCCCACAAAATACACAGAAATAAATGAGTTGGACACCAGTTATCCATTAAACTGAACACATGCTCGATGAGTCGGGAAGAGCCGGAGGACTGTTGGTTATAATTGATCGCTTGTTCCACTTTCGTACAATTTATATAAATTAATGCAAGTTCCCAAATCACACTCATTTGACAGCAAATTGTTGCTAATAATGATTGAAGCAGAAATTAATATTTTCAGCATGCAATTGTTGTGACTCAAAGTTTTTCTTTGTATTTTTTCTGGTGATATAAAAAATAAACCTTTAAATCAATGCGTAAATTAAATAGTATAGTTTTGCCAGTTACTTTGCGAGAGACCACATCCTTGAAAAGCGTTTTTAAAAAAGTCTAAAAGATAAAGATAAAAAAATACGTCATCATGGGGTAGTTCACTCTAATACATGGTAAGAAAAAAAATACCTAATTTTAGATACTTTTTATTCAAACTCATTTTTATATGTACAGAAATCTGAAAAAAATATTTTTTATGCGGTTTAACATGCTGGTCAAAAAAGGCACAGTGTTTAAAACGTTCACATCATACCAGTTTACTAATTACTGGGATAAGATTTTTTCAGAAAATATTTTCAACTCATGATTTTTGAATATCAAAAAGATTTTCAACAAATGAGCCAAACGGCATAAAATCGCGGTCATGCCTTTGAATCTATTTGGATATCACGTTTAAGCTCAACGTTCCAAAGCAAAGGCGTAGAATTGCCAATCAGGAATTGAACCTGACTGGATAAAAACTAGAAAAATGCGGGAAATCATGAAACCAATCGATCAAATCATAAACATGCGTTACCGAAATTCTTGTGATGTCTTAAAAAACTATCATTTGAAAATAATATGTATGGCAATAGTGTGACTCTCTCAAAAAAAATTGTATAAAATATAGTTTCCCAAACTACCGTAATCTGAAAAAGTGACGTCTATGCCATTTTCCAAAAATGGTGTTAACGAGCAGTACTCATCGAGTTCTTTAACAGAAAAATGGAAAACATGCATGATGTAATTTGGCGCTTACGTCACTTTCTCAGATTACGGCAGCAAAGTGGTAAGTAGCGACCCCCGAGCCTGCGTAAGTCTTATGGAAGGTGGCCTCGACCCTCCAGCTTAGAAAAGCTATGGTATAAACCTGGGAGCTGCGGACTCGATCGAATCGAATTTTCAAGATATTTTGCTTGAAACTCTCAAATTTCCTCTCAGTGTTCACTGTACACGTTACGATTTTCTCACATTGAATTATCATTATGTTTATCTTTATAAAATTAATTACAAAGATTCCGTCAATTTACCGCATCGTATAAATTAACGTATCCAATGTTAAATTAATTGATACCCTCCACTTATGTTGAATCCGCCGATATATTTAAATTGACGCAATAAAATTGAAATTTGTTCAAAATGAGCTATATTTGGTATGAGTTGATTTCAAGACAAAATTTTCAAAACGACTTATCTGCTTTTGTAAACAAAGATTCAAACGACGATTTGACGAATCTGATAGCTCTCTCACGCAAACTAACACCGTCAACCGGTAGCGGAAACCTTCAGCTACCTATTGATTGTGTTAGTTTGCGTGGGAAACCTATCAGATTCGTCAAATCGTCGTTTGAATCTTTTGTTTACAAAAGCAGATAAGTCGTTTTGAAAATTTGTCTGATTTATACGTGTCCTCTCTCGTCTGCGCTCAAAATGCACAAAACCTCTCTCGATGCGATGGATACTTTTTGACAGCTTACTTTGGAGATTCTTTGACACTCGTTTTGACTCTATCCGCAGCTCCCAGGTATAAACAGAATAGGATTTTTTTAGCAACGTGGGTATTTCATGGTTTCTGAAGTTGTCACGATTGACTTATCACTTATGACTTGACTTATCACAATGTTAGTTATATTTGAAATCTATTCTCTTCAATCGATTTCCACATTGCATTTCTAAACGTTTCAGAAATATAAAGCTGTGCCTTTTTGTTACAAATTAAGCTTAAAATAATAGTGATAGTTAAAAAGAAAGTACGAATAGTCCTCCTGACCTGAAAGGTCAAACATATTTTTGAAAAACATCAAGAACTTTTTTTTTAAATAATCGAAATTCAAGTTTTGATCGTTTTCTAAGTGAAATATTAATTGTCAATCATGTGAATTGGGTCCTAAAGCCCTACATCGTTTATGTTTGCACACGATAGTGCACCGATCAAGAATACTTGAACCGATGCTATAAAAATTCTGGTAAAAGTCTAAATGATCAAAATAGTAGTTTGTGCAACTAGTTGCAAAAAGATGATTTTTTCAGCAAGAGTTGTACGTTTATCCAACGAGGCTTGCCGAGTTGGATAAATACTACGAGTGCTGAAAAAATCGAGTTTTGCAACGAGTTACACTGAGAACCATCCAAAGTACGTCACGTCTCTAGGGGGGAGGGGGGGTTCATAGCAGCGTGACGATCCATACAAAAATTTTAGAGGTTTATTACAAAAAGTGTGACGAAGGGGGGAGGGGGGGTCGAAAATCGCCGATTTTTGCGTGACGTACTTTATGGATCTTCCCACACGCTATTTTTTGCAATAACGAAAAATGGGCTTTAATATGATAAATCTATACCAAAATCGTACAATCGAATTTACTCCACATGATCATTCATGCGAATAAATTATGTTGCGGCAGAGAACAATAAGATTCCATCTTATCTGCCAAATTGCATAGCTTGAAAAGCTATGAAGCGATGGATGCAATTGCCTTTGGAAAATTGTGATGTTATGTCCAACAAACCATTTCAATTATTACAAGACGCTTAGAGTACACTATTTAAACACTCACCCAAACTAATTCATCTAAAAGTAGTCATGTAACTACTGTCCCAATGTACGTTTTTCATTATAGCACCCAAATGAGTGCTATAATGAATATTATGCAACCCATTTGAGTTACATAATGGTCATTAAAGCACCCATTCTGTTGGTATGGAAAAGTAGGCCGTTTTATCACTCAAATGACAACTGTAAACCAGGTATTATGATCAGGAATTGCAAAAAAATAGTTTTGTGTTTAAGACATTTTAAGGCAAATTTTGGGCTGTGCAGCAATTTAGAACGAATTAACCATCAGCCCAAAACGTCAGGCCCATATATTAACTGTCAAAGGTTGAGTCAAGTGCCCTGTGATTTTTTGCTAGTGCGTTTGAACCATATTATTCCGAACGTCAAACAAGACCGAAAATGTCGGACAACGTTCCTTTCAATTTTTGAGTCGAAATAAAAACTGACGCGTTCAGGATGACTAACTTCATCGTTCCCTGAAAGAAAATCGAATATCGATTCTTCATTTTAGGACCCAATTTTTGAAAGCACAACCCACTACTTATACAAAAGCGAATAACATCATAGATTAACTAGGCCTGAACTAGTTGCTGAAAATTAATGAAGCAATTTCTCGTGGAACTCGAAGAGCAAGGTATTCTCAACAGTTTCTTATGAAGCTTATTGATGAATATCTTCAAACGTTTCAAGTTATGATAAATAATTTCAAATGATTTATCTAAGTGGAATAGAAAGGATTTATGAGAAGACTGTGGGTGAACTTGAACAACTTTTGAACTATTTTTGATCAATTCCGTTGGAAAAAAATCTGGAATTCTAAACGATTTTTTGGTAATTGAGAATTTATTTAATTTTAATTAATTAGAGATGTTTTTTAAACCAGAGTTTTTCTCTTGGTGAGCATTCCTCAGCTGTGCGGTAAGATGAGCCGCTAAAAAGCAAGACCATGCTGAAGGTGGATGGGTTCGATTCCCGGTTTGAAAATTGTCTCGACTTCCCTGGGTATAAAAAGTATCATTGTGTTAGCCTCATGATATATGAATGCAAAAATGCTAACTTGGCTTAGAAACCTCGCAGTTAATAACTGTGGAAGTGCTTAATCAACACTAAGCTGCGAGGCGGCTCTGTCCCAGTGTGCGGATGTAATGCCAGTGAGAAGAGGAAGAAGTCTTACCGCATGTCCATATAAATGCCATCCATCTGCGCTCACAAGGATTGCTGTTACCGATAGTTTTGGATAGAAACCATGTTGGCACGGACTGATGTAGTTCCTACATGCGCTGAATAATGTTTGGTTGACGATGATTTCAAGGCACTTAGATCCAGTTGTTAGAGGCGTTATCCCACGGCTATTGGATATCCAAGTGACAATTCCAATGCTTCAAGGATTTATGCTGGTTAAAGCACCAGTCTAGCGTACTGTAGGGTCATGGGTTCGAGTCCCATCGAAGGGAAAGTGGTTACCTCCAATACATTTTCCAAATCAATATCTTCCACATAACGTACATATTCACATATGAGTTTTCACAACATTGTAAATTAATGTCCAAGTCGGGTGGGCGGAAATAGGCAATTGACTTAGATTGAACACAATATCATCTAAATGATTACTTCATTTTATCAAAAGCAACAATCATAAACTACGCGACGTTTGGCTGGGAATGGGGGGCGGGTTACGAGATGTATGACGATCCATGCAATTTTTTAGAGGATGCATACAAAAATTGTAAGATCGGGGGAGGGGTTATGAAATGGCCAGATTTAATAAGTGGACTTTCTTTAAGGAAAATTCCTTTGTTTACGTCACGCGAAACCTGATATATTTTTACCTCCATAGTTTTTTGGTATTTAAAAAAACACAAAGTTTTTTTCGTATGAAAGTACACATTTCTAGGACCCCTCCCTCTTTCAGAGTATATATAATATAGTTATAGTAAGCATCAATTAAATGGTATTAGATCTTGTTTGTATTAATAAATACTTAAAACACATGATTGTAAAAGTGGCCATCTGCGAGTTGTGGCGCCTGCCTAGGATGTGGTGGGGTTTGACAGTGGGCCCTGTTAAACCTCTATAAAAAGCTGCATGTATCCGCAAGTAGGCTCCGCCAAAGCGACCGTGTGCCGCTCAAAGCGCACAAGCCCAAGTCCTGGTGTTAGGTGGGACGCTAAACAGCCCTGACACGACGGCCCTCCGACGAGACAGGAGGTTTGCGCAGGCCCAATAAGGGACGATTCAAATATGACGTCCACTACTTTTTGAGATTTCTAGACCCCCCCTCCCCCCTCTGTCACGCTTTTTTGTATACCTAGTATATGCAGTGTCACAAAATCTTAGACCCCCTCCCCCCCTAAAACCTGTGACATCATTGTTGAACGACCCCTAAGCCGCCTTTAAAAACAACTATTACGAACGACATAGAAGATAATACGACCCGATACAATCGGCAACGACCTAGGCGACGAATAAAGGATCACGATTGGAAGCTTGGAACATGGAACTGCAAGTCGCTAGGCTTCGCAGGTTGCGACAGGATAATCTACGATGAATTACATCCCCGCAACTTCGATGTCGTAGCGCTGCAGGAAATCTGCTGGACTGGACAGAAAGTGTGAAAAAGCGGGCATCGAGCGGCTACCTTCTACCAAAGCTGTGGCACCACCAACGAGCTGGGAACCGGCTTCATAGTGCTGGGAAAGATGCACCAACGCGTGATTGGGTGGCAGCCAATCAACGCAAGGATGTGCAAGCTGAGGATAAAAGGCCGTTTCTTCAACTATAGCATCATCAACGTGCACTGCCCACACGAAGGGAGATCCGACGACGAGAAAGAAGCGTTCTATGCGCAGCTGGAGCAGACATACGATGGATGCCCACTGCGGGACGGCAAAATCGTCATCGGTGACATGAACGCTCAGGTAGGAAGAGAGGAAATGTATAGACCGGTCATCGGACCGGATAGTCTGCATACCGTATCGAACGACAACGGCCAACGATGCATAAACTTTGCAGCCTCCCGCGGAATGGTAGTCCGAAGCACTTTCTTCCCCGCAAGAATATCCACAAGGCCACATGGAAATCACCTAATCAAGTAACGGAAAACCAAATCGACCACGTTCTAATCGACGGTAAATTCTTCTCCGACATCACGAACGTACGCACTTACCGCAGTGCGAATATTGAATCCGACCACTACCTCGTCGCAGTATGTCTGCGCTCAAAACTCTCGACGGTGATCAACACGCGTCGGAGTCGTCCGCCGCGGCTTAACATTGGGCGGCTACAAGACGGTAGACTAGCCCAAGACTAAGCGCAGCAGCTGGAAGTGGCACTCCCAATAGAAGAGCAGCTAGGCGCAGCATCTCTTGAAGATGGCTGGAGAGATATTCGATCCGCCATTGGAAGCACCGCAACCGCTGCACTAGGCATGGTGGCTCCGGATCAGAGAAACGACTGGTATGACGGCGAATGTGAGCAGTTAGTTGAGGAGAAGAATGCAGCATGGGCGAGATTGCTGCAACACCGCACGAGGGCGAACGAGGCACGATACAAACGGGCGCGGAACAGACAAAACTCGATTTTCCGGAGGAAAAAGCGCCAGCAGGAAGATCGAGACCGTGAAGAGACGGAGGAACTGTACCGCGCTAATAACGCACGAAAGTTCTATAGTTGAACCGTTCACGTAAGGGCCACGTGCCACAGCCCGATATGTGTAAGACATAAACGGGAACCTTCTTACGAACGTGCCGCGAATACAACGTGCCCACACATCATCTATTTATCGACTTCAAAGCCGCATATGATACAATCGTTCGGGACCAGCTATGGCAGCTAATGCACGAGAACGGATTTCCAGATAAACTGATACGGTTGATCAAGGCGACGATGGATCGGGTGATGTGCGTAGTTCGAGTTTCAGGGGCATTCTCGAGTCCCTTCGAAACGCGTAGAGGGTTACGGCAAGGTGATGGTCTTTCATGTCTGCTATTCAACATCGCTTTGGAGGGAGTAATACGAAGGGCAGGGATTGACACGAGTGGTACGATTTTCACGAAGTCCGTCCAGTTATTTGGTTTCGCCGACGACATTGATATCATGGCACGTAACTTTGAGAGGATGGAGGAAGCCTACATCAGACTGAAAAGCGAAGCTAAACGGATTGGACTAGTCATCAACACGTTGAAGACGAAGTACATGATAGGAAGATGCTCAAGAGAGGTCAATGTGAGCCACCCACCACAAGTTTCTATCGGTGGTGACGAATTCGAGGTGGTTGAAGAATTCGTGTACTTGGGCTCACTGGTGACCGCCGATAACGCAGATACCAGCAGAGAAATTCGGAGACGCATAGTGGCTGGAAATCGTACATACTTTGGACTCCGCAAGACGCTCCGATCGAATAGAGTTCGCCGCCGTACCAAACTGACTATCTACAAAACTCTTATAAGACCGGTAGTTCTCTACGGACACGAGACCTGGACGATGCTCGTGGAGGACCAACGCGCACTGGGAGTTTTCGAAAGGAAAGTGTTGCGTACCATCTATGGTGGGGTGCAGATGGCGGACGGTACGTGGAGGAGGCGAATGAACCACGAGTTGCATCAGCTGTTGGGAGAACCATCCATCGTTCACACCGCGAAAATCGGATGACTGCGGTGGGCCGGGCACGTAGCCAGAATGTCGGACAGTAATCCGGTGAAAATGGTTCTCGACAACGATCCGACGGGAACAAGAAGGCGAGGTGCACAGCGGGCAAGGTGGATCGATCAGGGGGAGGACGACTTGCGGACCCTCCGCAGACTGCGTGGTTGGCGAAGTGCAGCCATGGACCGAGCTGAATGGAGAAGTCTTTTATGTGCAGCACAGGCCACTCCGGCCTTAGTCTGATGATAAATAAATAAATCATTTATCAGCTTATTTGTTATATTAATGTCATGAAGTGAATGTATCATGGTATCACGGTTATATATTGGAATCCAAATCACCAGGACTGGAGGAGGTTTTGTGTTGCGTGTTTTATGTGAGATGTATGTTATAAAACCGTTGGTCCTGAACTGGAATGCATATCAGGTTTTAATGATTGCAACTAGACCAACTTGCCGTAACATGGTTATATAGAGATATTAAGGAGGTTGTGGAAACTTTGAGGACTACTTGGGAGGTTTTGATAAAGGTCTTAAAGCTATAAAACTGTTGTACAACCTCAATTGTTACTCGGGGTTTTATAGCCCTTCTTGTGTACAGAACCATAAATGATGATTTCCATACGGATAAAAACTGTAGCTGTGGTCGACTGGCCAGTGGAGATAAAGCCTGTCCACGTTAAATTTCGGACACCCTTTTAATAAAGCGTTTTTTGAAAATTTTCACAAACTACTGACACGATCAATTTACATGACAGCTGAATCTTTCTGCTTTATGTGCTGCTTTCAGCATGTTTTAAACACGCTCAAATTGATAAAATAACGACAAATCAATTTGACATTACCTAAGTGTCCGAAATTTAACGTGGACAGGCTTTATATCAGCTTCCACACTGATATTCTTCCCTCCCCCTTCATACGGTAGTTTGGTAGAAGGAAGGTCGTGCGATATGTATGCCATCACAAATATTGCCCTCCGCTCGCTTTTAAATTGACTTCTATAAAAACATTCTTCATGCCTGCCGTATACTTACGGAACTATCAATTCTATACTTTCGCCTCTAATTCAATCATGAACATGTACGTCTAAGTTTGGAAGATGATATATCATTGTAAATCGTTTAACTTCACGTAGAAAAATTACACTCAAATCATTAATTAGTTGTATGTTGTCTGCAAGATAGACGTCTCTTGTCCGGCACGAAACCGATTGTAAGAGAAGAAGTCGGGTAATGTAATCTAGAATGTCGAAACTTGTCAGGAGCAAAGAAGAGAAGTACATGCCAATTATTGGATTCGGAAGCCTTCTTCTTCAGACTCACACACAGCACCAAACGGTCCTGATCGCACACTGTTGTACATAGGTAAAAAATACGCTTACCACAGACAAACAGACGTAACACTAGAGAAAATACCATCGACCATGACTTCAACGATCAATTTGAATTTGATTGATTACGCAATTCACAACTAGAGGCGCTAGTGTCGTAATCCTTCAAGTTTGACATTTTACTCCAGCGCCTTCTGGTGACGATGTCATACGAAACATCGTTTCGTGTAACGTGCTCGCAAGATGGTGGTAGCTGAGTTGAGCGATGGATTTTTTAGAAAAATGTTCAAGCTGTTACGTCTGTTTGTCTGTGCGCTTACTTTTGCCTTTACCTGGGTCCACGTCACCGCAAGTCTTTGGGTCTTTTTCTTTTTTTTTTTGACATCCTGGGTAGACCAGGAAGTGCGGGGCTAGGGATCACCGAGGGAGGCAGGACTACATCCCCGACCCGCTAAACCGTTTCCATTGCCGCCAAGCCCATAGTCCCTTCGGTACTACCAGAAAGTAATGCTTCAAATGGGGGCCAGTGCACAACGCACCCTCGAGGATAGCTGCGTGTTCTTGCAGCACCGAACATCGTAACTCGCTTTTTTAGAAGAACACCATGGTATCGTGCCAGCGCGTTGCCGGCTTTCCAGGTGGCCTTACCACGCCCTATGTCCTCGGCAGGTGGGAAGCAGTGATGGGAAATGTCAAAAAAATGTCATGGGGTTACTATTACTAATTTGCTAATCACTTTTTTCAAAAGTCTTTTACAAATTGGATTTTTTTATTAACATGTAATGCTTAAAGGATCCTACAACTTTGCCAAACAGGTCATTGTTCTAAATATACAGTGTAAGGCATGATAACGAATTAAAAAAAAATGTCACGGAATGTCATGACATTAATGTCATTTGACACTAATTCGGCTCTCACGCCGCCAATTTCAGTTTTAGAGCAATGACCTATTAGAAAAAGTTTAAATATCCTTTGAGTGCTTTATGTTTATATAAAACATACGATTGTAAATTACTTGTGAAAAACTTATTAACAAATTAGTCCCATGACATCGATATGCCATTTCCCGTCACTGGTGGGAAGGGTCGACTTCGCGCCTGCTTCCCTCTGCACGACTGGTATCAAGAATGATGATGCCGCGTGCACCCCAAATTGACCTTTCTGCGATAGGGCCTATTCGCCAGCACACAGTGCCTACGCCTGCCGACGCGGTGCCTACGCCTGCCCCAGCCTTGACGAGGACCCCTTTCCGTCCTCGAGCTCGGAACCCGCCCGGTTGACCGACGCCGCGAAAGCGACGATACCATGTTGTTCTTCGCGCGGCCACTTGTTCGATAAAAGGATCGAGTTCGACCACAGAGCATGACCACCGGTATGACCCATGAAGCCGACACCGATCCCTTGGACCACCTCTTATTTGCGCCTGAACTAGCCATCCTTGAGTCCACGCGCCACCTTCTGTGTAGCTCCGAGACGATTTGGGCGATAGCCGATAAAACGGCGTTCCAGCCAACTTCATCTTTACACATCCTCCGTACTAGGTAGTGTCCAGACCACATGTGGCAAGCATGTGGTCACGCATTGCGCGAAAACGTGAACACACGAACAACACGAGTTCCGCCGTTTCCTCTAAACCTGCGCACACCAAACACTCGGGCGAGGCCGAGCAAGCCAGCTGCGTTACCTGCACTGTGATTTTGCAGCACGCTTAAACGCCGGGCACATCGAACCCCCCATGGGGTGCTTGCTGTTCACAGCTTTGCTGGAACAAATCAAACAATTGGGAGGGTTCGTGCAGCATTGTGCCTTGTGTCCCTCCAATCCGCAGCGTCGGCAGAGATTGCTTCTATCAGGGCCTTTGCAGTCCCATTGCTTGTGCCCCGGTTCCAGGCACTTGAAGCAAACTTCGGGTTGCTCGTATATGCCCACAGGGCATACCGACCATCCCACCTTGACGCTCCCTAACTTGACTACCTTGGAGGCGTCCGCTGCAGATAGCCGAACCAATGCTACCAGCGTCCCTGCCGGATCTTTCCGTGACCGAACGGCTGCGGTGGGCGTCTCCACTTCACACTGTCGCCGCAGTGCCGTGTCGAGCTCTTCGACTTCGGTGATCTCGTCCAGGTTTTTAACCCTTAGATTCACCTCCGTAGTGTGTGCCCTCACCTTGACCGTCTCGCCTAGAACTTCCTCCGCCAACTTCTTGTAGGCGGCGCCCTTTTGCGAGACGCCCCGCTTCTGCTCGAGGATTATCTCGCCCATCCGGGTACGTCTTATTCGACGTACGTCGGCGCCAAGTTCACCGAGCTTGACGTCACTCCTCATCGCCTTCAAAACGTCCGAGTACTTAGCCTCGTCCGCCGTGATGACTAAGGCATCGCCCCTGGAGCGATTGGCGCCTACCCTAGACTTCTTGCTACCCTCATTCGCCTGGGCCTTCTTTTCGGCCCTTGTCGTCTTCGGTTTCCTTTTGTTCTTGACCAGGGTCCAGGAGGCGTCATCCCCCTCTATTTCCCTGGTCTGGTGCGGCATTGGGTCTTTGGGTCTGCTGCACCTGCAGCGATATAATGCTGGATTCTAAACCAGCGCTAGCTTACAGATATCATTGTAATGTGTGGCCTACCCACGTCTATTTACGCTCTCGAATTTCTGTTGATATCGGTTTTAACGATGGCATCGTCGATGGAGTTCAGAATCCAGTTTTGAAGCCTCCAGGCCCGAATTGTGAAACGTAAATATTAGTAGATAAATACTCGCAGCTGATACACACCAAGTCTCACTCGCTTATCACAACACACATTTTACGTTGTTAGAGGCGAATATTCGAATTTGGTTTTGTAGACTCTAATTTATTTATTTTCAGACTAAGGCCGTAGTGACAGTGCAGTGCATAAAAGTCTTCTCCATTCAACTCGGTCCATGGCTGCACGTCGCCAACCACACAGTCTGCAAAAGGTTCACAAATCGTCCTCCACTTGATCGATCCACCGAACTTGCTGTGCGAGGTGCGGGGTGCCTTCATGTTCCCGTCTGATTGTTGTTGAGAACCATTTTCAACGGATTACTGTCCGGCATTCTGGCTACGTGCTCGGCCCACCACAGTCTTCCGCGCGGTGTGAACGATGCATGCAGCTTGTTTTTCAAATATTTTCACTACAAACGTTTAAATTGTTATTCGTTTGAAACGTTAAATTATTATGAAGGTATTCAAGTTTCATGAATTCTTTTTCGATTCTTCTATTATTCATAATTTGAGTAGCAAAGTACAACAGAGAAAAGTCGAGACGTGAAAATAATATGACATTAAAGAAAATAATCCCAAAAGTCGTAAATCACTGCCTTTGAGTTTTTATATGGAAGTATTATAAAAAACTTATAATATGATGGGTCACTTTGTAACAATTATTAGTCACTCCATTTAACATGTACTGCCGTGAATCGCATATTTGTCCCATATGAATAGGAAACCCAGCAAAGATGCGAATCACGGCAGTGTAGGTCTAATAGAAATGACTCACATTAATGTGTGACCATGGTTGTCGGTCAGTGAACACGTAATGACACTTTTATGAAAAGTCATGAAAAATGGGTTTCATTTCGGGACGGATATTCGAATCCAGTCGCCCACAGCATGCTCTGCTTTATAGTCACGTGTTGTACTGCTAAACCACAGAAGGCCCCAACTTATCCTTCTGGTTAATTAATATGATCCACACCACTAACCAGATGCTACTTTAACGGAAAGAAACACGAAACTGTATTAGACAGCGACACGAATGGCCAGTAAACAAGCATCACCTTCCAATGAAAATGCTAATTCTACGAGGTCGACAGATTATAGGAAACCACTTTGTTTGATGTTTTTTCTGCTGTTATATTCCAAACAACCACGATCGTTTGTCACGAGCCACTCTGAAATACCGAATTATATAATCCGACTCAACAGCCGAATGATGAGCCCAAAGAGAAACATGGTGAAAGATTTTTCAGAGCTTTTCAATTAGTCTCCACCGAAGCGATAAACGAAGACAGGTGACGAGAGTGTCACATAAATCCATTGGCATTTAATATTGATTGAATTCAACTTGGAATCCACGATGTCTCATTTTCATTTTTCATTATCGCTCTACCCGATATGTGGAGAATTGTTTCAATGCAATCAAACGGTGCTTCCATAATTCAGCCAAGCCATTTATATTCAGTTACATTATTCATGTCAATCGAAAAATGACCCTTCCATGAATCTATACACATATGCCGGACCGGGCCGGCTATATTGCCCTTTTCTAATAGAGGAACGCACACAGGTAAATGCGCGAAAAGCAATTTTCCTGCACTAACAATTCCATGGCTATTACTCTCCCCTCGCAGCACCATCGTTCTGTTGCCAATAGCGCAATGCTAATCTGAGGTCACTTTATTTATTTGTATTCATTCCGCGTTTTGATTACTTGTTCGTTATATGGTTATATCCGTTGTTTTACTTGGTGAAGCACATTGGGCCATAACTCGAAGATCGCCAGACAAAAGCCACTAGTTAGGATGCTTTATTCCGAGTTGGCATCTTCGGAAGGGCGTCGTTTTACTGAGCTCCATCCCAGTAGCGAGAATCCCAGACTAAAATCGAAACATCCTGTTGTCAATAGAAAAATCAGAAGGGTTGTGTACAAGACACGACCGCAAGGTAAACGTTGGACTACGTAAGGCTATCGTTACGATTGTCTTTCTGCCATTTAGAATTTCAAGAAATTTCTTCTCAGATCAGCTTTCTTTTGTATAGATAACCCAAATACAAACAGTAACAAAACAAAATCACAATATTGACAAAAAAATTACTTTACTGCTACTGGTTGCCATCCATGCGAGTTATTTTTTTAGCGTCGCGCTTGTGATTCTGCTACCGACGTAGGGGAAGGGGGGGCAATATTCCCTAGCTAAGCAAACACTGCTTTATTGTCTTATTTGTAACGCTATTCATGGGTATTTTTACATTATGCAACAATTAAACAAGATAGCTAGTTGATGCCATTCAAAAATTGTCAAAAGTTTCAATCATATTGATAATATTCACAATTCAAAAAAGTGGTGATATTCTGTCGCCGGAAAACTCATGAGGCAAAACGCCTTTTAGCTGGCAGCTCCTAGGGAACAAAGCACCACGCGTCGGCGAATCGGCATTCTGGTATGGATAGTGCGTGGAGACGCAAGTACATTGTAGGTTACTGCCACTAGGGCATTTTGCCTCGCCAAAATGTTAGATGTTTCTTCAAAATGTGGAAATTTTCGGTTTTTCCGACCTTCCCATACACTATTTTGAAACTTTTTTCGCCTAACCTACATCATTTTAGATCTAGTTTTGTTACGGCCATCTTAATGACGGTAGATATGATTGAAACCACAAAAGGCGTTTTGCCTCGGGGGGGCGTTTTGGGGCCTCTTCCCTCTTCCCCTTTCTACCGTCGCCAAGCCAAGCTTGTAGGGGAAGGAGGGGCAATATGCCCTAGCTAAGCATAAACTGCTTCTATGCCTTAGCTATAACAATTTTCATGGGTTTTTCTACCTCACGCAACAGTTAAACAATATAGCTAGTTGATGCCATTCAAAAATTGTCAAAAATCTCAATCATATTGATAATATTCACATTTAAAAAAAGTGGTGATATTCTGTTGCCGGAAAACTCATGAGGTAAAACGCCTTTTAGCTGGCAGCTCCTAGGGAACAAAGCACCATGCGTCGGCGAATCAGCATTCTGGTATGGATAGTACGTGGAGACGCAAGTACATTGTAGGTTAGTGCCACTAGGGCGTTTTGTCTCGCCAAAATGTTAGATGTTTCTTCTAAATGTGGAAATTTTCGGGTTTTCCGACCTTCCCATGCACTATTTTGAAACTTTTTTCGCCTAACTTACATAATTTTAGATCTAGTTTTGTTACGGTCATCTTAATGACGATAAATATGAGGGAAACCACAAAAGGCGTTTTGGGGCCTCTTCCCCTATGATTTGCACTTTGATGAAAATATGTCTCGGCTCTTTTTCTTTTCTATAAAATGGTGGTTTGTTTTCAAAACTTCGTATTCTCGTCTGTTGCCGCCATCATCTATGGGAAGGGGAGGGGGTCAGTATGCTCTAGCTAAGTAAAGATTGCTTTGATGTCTTAGCTATAACAATTTTCTCGGGTATTTTTGCCTTACGCAACAATAAAGCTAACTGATGCCATCCTAAAATTGTGTACAATTTTATTATAGAAATATTATAGAAATTCTTAATTATATTGATAAAATTACCATTTTCAAAAAGTGGTGAAAATTTGTTGCCGGGAAACTCATGAGGCCTTTTAGCTGGCAGTTCTAAAGGAACAACGCGTCGGAGCCACACGTCGGCGATTCAGTATTCTGGAGATGCATAGTACCAAGATGAATACATAGCTAGGTGTTTCAATGTGCTCAATTTATAGAAGAAAAGAAGGCGGGGGTGAAAAATTCATTTTCGGTGCAAAACATAAACAAACCGGCTGGCTCTCCCATACTAAAATCCAAGATGGCTGAATCGTGAATTTGGCAGATTGGAACACCTAGTGGTGTAGTCATCTTCCATAGTACATTGTAGGTTAGTCCCAAGATGAATACACAGTGGCGTATTCATCTTGGTTAGTCCCACTAGAGGTGTGGTAGAGATGTGCGCCGGTACGAAAATCAGCGGTGGCAGCGTTTGTCAGAATTGTGGTCGGCGGCGGCGGCGTTTTTGTTCTCACGTCGAAAGTCATTTTAGCTGGCGGTGTGAATCGGCGTGGCGATTTTTTTATTTCGTTCGTGTCCTAAATTTCTTTTCTAGTTTTTTCGGCATCCATCCTGGGGGAGGGGGTATCTAAAACTGATACAACCCTGTCCACGTGGTATATTGACATCCCCTTTGATGTTTTTAAATTCTTTGTTTTTTTTTCAAGTTCTTTGAAATTCTCAAGAAAAATTTTTTGAATTAACATAAAAAGAGCATTTTCACGGGAAATTATTCCATAATTATGCAGGAAAATGCTCGGAAAGTTCCTGTAGATTCCAACAAAAAAAAAACATTTTGAATTTCAACGAAAAATTGTTTGTAATTTCCATAGGAAATTCATTAGAATTTTATTTCTCTTTCATTTCTATGGAAAATCCTTCGGAATTCCTCCAAGTTTTTTTTTAATTTCCACTAAAATTCTTCAGAACTTCTATGTGAAATTTTCAAATTTTAATTACATTTTTCGTAATTTTAAGAGATTTTTTTTGGATTTCTACGGGAATTTGTGTCGATAAGAAATTCTACGGAAAATCCTTGGGAAGTTATTAAAAACCCAACTTTATTTACCGAGTAGTGATACTGCCTTTCTCGCATTTAGCCAAGACACCAAACTTATATGGCGCTTATGTGGTTCGATGTACCATTTTCTTCATACCTTTCAAACGGAACTGTGGATCGTTATCAAGCTCAATACTGATAAACTAGGATTTGTCCTTATCCAATAAAACTCATTGCGAGAGAATCGGTTAAGGTTTACTGTATGAAAAGTTTTCTAATGTTTTCTTAGCTTCCGTGCACACACATACATATGGACAAACAAACATTAGCTCAGCTTGTCGAGCTGGGTCAATTGGAATATAACACTATAGGACTCCGAGGCTTGAAAAAAAAGTTTGTTTTCTAAGTGAAATGATAACCTTTTTTGTACAACTTTGTTGTAGCAGAAAGGCGAAAAAGGAGAAGTGTCGTTTGGCCAAAAATCATTCGATGTAAACCCATTTGGCCGAATAACCACGTTCAGCCGAAAGTCATCCAGCTGAATTGCACTTGGCCGAAATAAAAGTTTGAGCGAAACGATTATAAATCGAGAACGGTTTGGCCTAAAATTTAGTTTGGCCAACATACGGCCGAACTGGTTGATTGGTATAAAAAGCCGTTTGCCCTTTGTTTATTTAATGTCAATCAACAGGCTAAGGCAGCCCCAATGATTGTTTACTTAATCTATTACAGTTTACAATAAATCAGGTAATTAACACATTTTTTTCTAGCAATAAAGAAAAATTAACATAAAACAAATACACGAAAAATTACAATTGCAAACTACATTTAACAAAAAAGCAAATCATTTGTTGATTTATGGCTCCCAAAAGCTATTTTCATGATTCACGAATTCCCTGAATAGCAAACCCGTCGGCCACGTTGATTTCGCCAAAGCCTTCTCTTTATCCTTCCAATTTACGCCAACTTTGAAAGATATGTATCGCAGATCGTCCAGGTTACTCCATCGCGGAATTAGTTTAAAAACTTCTGGTCTGTGGCTTGATCCCAAAGCGTTCGAAACCATTTCACGCATAGCATCGTCGGATACATGTTTGGCTACTCTTGTGAAGAATATCCAGCACTTGCGAGTGCCAACGGAAACACTGTCTGAATTCGAGCCTCTCGACAACTGATCCGAATCATTCAAATTAGATGATAAAACATTGCGGTTGGGATTCATTCGGGGCGTTGAAATGCACGGTTCTGCTACCACAGTGTGAGTCGGTTGACAATCACTGTTTACCGTTTGTTGCAGCTCTGCAATACTCTGCTTTATCGTCGACATCTCTGATTGAAGCGTACTCACGATCAGTTTGAGTGTATTCCCTTCCTTTTGCTCATTTCGTAGCAGTTCAACAGATTCGTTTCCTGCCGGTGGCGACGACGATTGCTTCTTGCGGAACGAAGATAAACAAATATCGCACAGCCAAATCACGTTGTCGAATTCACGGCATACTCGCCACTGGTATTGGTTCATCTTTTTGCATTGTAGATGGTATCTTTCATTGCATCCATCACATTCGATGAACTCCTCCATACCTCCAACAGGTAAGGAACAACTACCGCATCCAAAGCGCATTGTGAAGCGGGCTGCGGTTAGTTATTAAGAAAACGACGGTACTGCAACTGTGACGGTAATACAACAAAAGCACGGCAATAACAATGATTGATACTTTGTCGTTTGCGAATAACTTTCGTGGATTATAGCTTTATAGGCAGTGCAAATCTAACGTAATCTTTTCCACTAGTATCAGATTTAACTATGCTTTTGCCGGTATACACTAAGCAAATTAAGGCGAATCAGATCAACTCGTATTTAACGCGGAATACGACGAACGAATAAAAGACGCACGCAAATCACATCAACAACAACAACAACATGCCCTAACAGGTCTTTTGGCCGAAACGGTCGTTTGATTTAATATGTCATCAGTCCGAAAATACCATTTGGCCGAAATGGTTCTTTGACAGAAAAGGGCCCTTTTCCTCTAAATGACTCCATTTGTGCATTCGTATATACACATGATGATGCTTTTATGCCCAGGGAAGTCAAGAAAATGTTCAGCCCGAAAATTGTCCTAGACCGGACCGGGAATCGAACCCAGCCACCTTCAGCTAAGGAAGACCTCGTACTGAACGGGTAATATGGTCAAAAGTGTCCACACGTTTGGCCAAATAACAGTTTCTAAAAAATTGTCTCTCTGCCAAAGGACCATTTCGGTGACCTTTTCGGCCAAAGGACCATTGCGGCAAATGGTATATTTGGTCTAATGGCCTATACCCGAGCAGGAGAAATTGGCTAAATAATACCTAATTCTGTTATTTATACCATACTCTGTTATGAACTAGTAAAATACCAAAGGAATAATACCAAAACTAATATGCACAATACTTGAGCCATAACATACTCAGTTATTAAATTGATTTTCAATACCAAATGAATAACCAATTATTATTCGCTTGGTATTGAAATACCTAAACATGTTATGCCTCAAGTATTCTGCATATATAATTACCATTTCTAAAAAGTGGTGAAAATTTGTTGCCGGAAAACTCATGAGGCCTTTTAGCTGACAGTTCTAAGGGAACAACGTACCACACGTCGGCGAATCAGAATTCTGGAATGGAAAGTGCATGGAGACGCGTAGTACATTGTAGGTTAGTCCCACTAAGTGGGGGTGTGCTTACTTATGGATCCTGTACACCTCCGGTGGTGCAAAGGGCCGACTTGAAAGATCTCCATCCTGAGCGATGCCCGGCTATCGCTTTAACCTGTTGCCAGGTTAGATTTCGGTCGACTTCTTTTATTTCTTTATTGAGGCTTCGCCGCCATGAGCCTCTGGGTCTGCCTCTGCTGCGATGTCCCGCTGGGTTCCAGTCTAATGGTTGTTTACAGATTTCGTTTCCGCCCCTACGTAGAGTGTGGCCGACCCAGCCCCACTTCCGATCCCGAATTTCTGTTGTTATCGGCCTCTGGTGACAACGACGATGGAGCTCGTTATTTGAGATCCAGTTGTGAGGCCACCAGGCCCGAATTATATACCGCAGGCATCTGTTAATGAACACCTGCAGCCGTTGAGTGTTCTCCACTGATACACACCATGTTTCGCTAGCGTATAACAGCACAGATTTCACGTTAGAGTTGAAAATTCGTATTTTGGTGCGTTCACTTATCTGCCTGTTTGTCCAGATATTTCTTAAACTCGCAAAGGCAGCCCTTGCTTTCTTGATCCGTGCGTTTGGCGTCGATCTTGGTACCGCCGTCTGACGCCATTTGGCTACCAAGATATTGGAAGCTTTCAACATTCTCCACTGGTTGCCCGGCTACTGTGAAACTGGAAGGAGTCACCGTGTTTACATCCAACGATTTGGTTTTGTTGACGTTGATGACTAAACCTGCCGAGGAGGAGCGATCGGCAAGGTCGTTGAGCTTACTCTGCATATCAGAGCGCCGTTGCGCGAGTAGTGCAACGTCATCCGCCAATTCGAAGTCGTTTAGGTGCTCCATGGTTATAGGCTGCCATAACAGCCATAACAGGTTCACGGTCAATCGCATCTACCAGAATCTCATCGATTACGATGAGGAACAGTAACGGTGATAGAATACATCCTTGCCTCACACCAGCTACGACCCGGATAGGGTCGGACAAGACCCCATTGTGCAGCACTCTACACGAAAAGGCCTCGTACTGTGCCTCGATGAGGCTGATGATTTTCTCAGGAACCCCCTTGCGTCTCAGGGCGCCCCACATATTCTCGTGATTGAGACGGTCGAAAGCTTTTTCGTAGTCAATGAATACCAAGTAAAGGGACTCTTGGAATTCGTTGACCTGCTCCAAAATGATGCGGACGTGACAATATGGTCCACACAGGATCTTCCGGCACGGAATCCGGCTTGCTGCCGCCGGAGAGTCGCATCGATCTTCTCCTGAATCCGGACTAGGATAATTTTGCACAGAACTTTGAGAACGGTACACAGCAACATAATGCCTCGCCAGTTATCGCATACAGTCAGGTCACCCTTTTTGGGCACCTTCACTAAGATACCTTGCATCCAGTCGACCGGGAAAGTTGCGGTGTCCCAGATATTACGAAATAAACGATGCAGTAGTTGAGCGGATGTCATGGGGTCAGCTTTGAGCATCTCGGCTGATATGCGGTCGACCCCTGGGGCTTTATTCGATTTCATGCTTTGGATGGCTGTTTGAATCTCTAGCAGTGGGGGTGTGCGCCGGTACGAAAATCGGCGGTGGCAGTGTTTGTCAGAATTTTGGTCGGCGGCGGCGGCGTTTTTGGTGTCACGTCGAAAGAAAAGATATTTTAGTTACAAGATAAAGATTGTCGCTGTCGTCGCTGTCCGGAACATCTTTTGCTGCGATACATACGATTTGACAGTTTAGTACCACAAATGTTTCGGGCAGCATAACAAAGGCAACTGAAGCGACAATCTTTATCTTGTAACTAAAATATCTTTTGTCCAATGCCATTTTAGCCGGCGGCGTGAATCGGCGTGGCGGTTTTTTTTATTACGTTCGTGTCTTAAAATTTCTTTTCTTGTTTTTCCGGGATATTTTTAAGGCTGGCTTAAGGCTTGTGGAAGAAAGGCAAAAAGAGGAAGTGTTGTTCGGCCGAAAATCATTCGGTGGAAACCCATTTGGCCGAATAACATAACTTAACTTGGCCGAAATAAAAGTTTGAGTCAGTAGCCGTAGCTTAGTTGATTAAAGCACCAGTCTAGCGTACTGATGGTCTTTGGTTCGAGTTCCATCGAAGGGAAAGTGGTTACCTCTAATACATTTTTCAAATCAATATCTTCCACATTATGTACATGTTCACATATGAGTTTTTCAGAACATTGTAAAATAAATTTAGTTTGGCAACATACGGCCGAACTGGTGGATTGACAGAAAAAGCCGTTTGCCCTAACAGATCTTTTGGCTGAAACGGTCGTTTAATCTAATAGGTCATCAGTCCGAAAATACCATTTGGCCGAAATGGTCCTTTGACAGAAAAGGGCCTTTTTCCCCTAAATGTAATTTTGCTCAAAGGCCCCATTTTTGCATTCTTTTATACATGATGATGCTTTTATGCCCAGGGAAGTCAAGGAAATGTTGTTGCAGGTTTGTTCCGCGAGTCATGTAATAATCATGGAGAAGGACTTTTCTTTTAGTACATTAGTACATTTAGTAGTATCCCTACTATGGTGAGCTATGAAAATAGTCACCAGTAGGGACTGAAGAGACACAGTTAGTTGCTGGTCGATAATTGACTTCATGTATTCTCGATCACGTCTTAAATAGCTTACACAATCTACATGCTGTATTTGGTAGAAAAGAGACAACTGGAGTGACACTTGTAAAAAGTGCCCATCTTACAATTTTGGTGGTCGGTGGTCTTACCCGTAATGTGTTGGGCTAGACCCTACGTTAGAACGAAAGAGGTAAGAAAGAGAATTCTATAACTGTGGCTCGGGCGCCGCTTATGGTTGCAATTTCATAGCTTGCATTTTGGAGGGCATTGATCGAAATAAGTAATTTGAGTATATGATTTATTTATTTTAAGCATGTTACGTATCAGTGGTTCTCAAGTACCATGACAATGTCCAGCCTGAAATTTGTCCTAGACCGGACTGAGAATCGAACCCAGCCAGCTTTAGCATGGTCTTGCTTTGTAAACGCGCATCTCATTGCACGGCTAAGGAAGACCCCTTACTGAACGGGTAATATGGTCAGAAGTGTCCACCCGTTTAGCCGAATAACAGTTTCTATCAAATTGTCTTTCTGCCAAAGGACCATTTCGGTGAAATTTTCGTCCAAAAGACTATTGTGGCAAATGGTATATTTGGTCTAATGGGCTATTTGGCTAATTGATTTTTTCGACCAAATGGCAAGTTCTGCCGAGCGATATTTTCGACCGTAAGTCCAATTCGGTTAAATGATATTTTCGG
This sequence comes from Armigeres subalbatus, assembly GCF_024139115.2. Classification (NCBI taxonomy): domain Eukaryota; kingdom Metazoa; phylum Arthropoda; class Insecta; order Diptera; family Culicidae; genus Armigeres; species Armigeres subalbatus. Next base: position 131,909,306 of record NC_085139.1, on the reverse strand, counting down.
CCAAATGGATTTTGATCTAACGCTATTTTTTTCGACCAAACACCTTTGGCCATGTGGCCTTCGATTGAATGACCCTTCCCGACATTTGGCCGAAAGGAATTCGGCAAAAGGTCATTTGACTAAAATTGTCGTTTGGCCGAAATTGTCGTTTGATCGAATAATTTGGTTGAAAATGCCATTTGGTAGAAATGCTCATATGGCAGAAAGAGCCATTAGGCCCGAAAATGCCCTTTCTACAAAAGTGTCTACCATTTGTGCCCAACGACATTTTCTGCTACACAATTTCTGACACAAATGATCGGCTAAACGATTTTTTTGTCAAGATGATCAATTCAGCCGAACGACACTTTTTGCCAAATGACCATTTTGGCGCCAAAGAGAATTTTCCGCCAATTGAGCCATTCAGCCGATCTTTTTTGCCTTTCTCGTATACAAAGTATACGTAAAGGCTATATGTTCGCTCCAAAAACAAACTTTTTATAGGAGGCTCGGAGACCCATAGTGTTATATACCGATCGACTCAGCTCGATGAATCGAGGTGATGTCTGTGTGTGTGTATGTATGTGTGTGTGTATGTGTCTGTGTGTATGTGTGTGTATGTGCGCAAAAGTTTGCAAAAAGTCTAGCCCACTTTTCAGGCACATACCCTTAACGGATTTGCTTGCAACAAGTTGCATTCGACGCAGAATCCTGTCCCATTGTTTCCTATTGAAATATGGCCGGATTGGACTATGGGCTCAGAAGTTATGGTCAAAATACTTTTTTTTAGACAACAACGAGTGGAAAAGTCTAGCCCATTTTTCAAGCACTTACCCTTGACGGATTTGCTTGCAACAAGTTGCATTCGACGCAGAATCCTGTCCCATTGTTTCCTATTGAAAATTGACCCGATCGGACTATGGGCTTAGAAGTTATGGAAGTTATACTTTTTTTCATGTAAAAGTACATTAAAAAGTATAGCTCATTTTTGAGCACTTATCCTTAACCGATTTACTCACAACAAGTTGCTTTCGACGAAGAATCCTGTCCCATTGTTTCCCATTAAAACTTTGCCGGATCGGACTATGGGCTCAAAAGTTATGAACAAAATACTTTTTTTCATACCAAAAGTGCGTAGAAATTACTAACTGGGTTTTTTCATGGGCCTCATTGCGCATCTCCTTTCGATAGCTCCTTCATATGAGAGTTTGCATGGTTTGCTCGTTTCGAGTCGAGGTGCACAATGCCACCCCAGGCAAAGGAATCGTTCGACATTTTCGGCCAAATAACTTAAGGTAAGATGAGCCTCGGCCAAATGGTTTATTCGGTCAAACGATATGTTCGATCACAATGCATCATCGTAGCGTGGTTCAGCCAAGCAGAGAAGAGTGCAGTGGCTGTTCAATTGACCTTCCCCGTGCATTAGCTGCCATAGATAGGTGGTCCCGATCGATTGTATCTTATGCGGCTTTGAAGTCGATGAATAGATGATGTGTAGGCACGTTGTATTCGCGGAATTTCTGCAGTACTTGGCGAATGGTGAACACCTGGTTCGTGGTGGAGCGTTCACCCTTAAAATTCGTCTGGTACTGCCCCACGAACTCCCTTGCAATTGGTGCTAGTAGACGGCCTAAAATTTGGGAGAGTACATTAGGGTGGCTCAAAAAACACTTTTTTACTGCATACAGTTTTGCATGTAAACTTCCAACGAGTTTAGCACCGTCCAAACGTTGACCGATTCGGCTGAAATTTTGTCCAGAGCATCAAGGCATGAAATATAACCAAATAAGAGGGCGGCCCATCTAAAAAATTGAAAAAAGTTTTTCTTATACTAATTTGAGCCACCCTAGAGTACATTGTAGGCGGCGTTCAGCAATGTGATTGCGCGGTAGTTGCTACAATCCAGCTTATCGCCCTTTCTGTAGATGAGACACACGACACCTTCCATCCACTGCTGCGGCAAAACTTCCTCCTTCCAAATCTTGGTAATGATCCAGTGCAGCGCTCTAGCCAGTGCCTCACCACCGTGTTTAAATAGCTCTCCTGGTCAACCCCAGGGGCTTTGTTGTTCTTCAGCCGGTCAATCTCCTCCTGGATTTCCTGGAGATCCGGTGCCGGTAAAATTATGTCCCGCGCGCGTTCTCCCAGGTTCTCCCATTGGATCACCTCACGCTCGTTCGTAAGAAGGTTCCCGTTTATGTCCTTACACATATCAGGCAGTAGCACGTGGCCCTTACGTGAACGGTTCAACTTCTTATAGAACTTTCGTGTGTTATTAGTGCTCCGTATCTTCACGGCCTCGATTTTGCTGCCGGCGCTTTTTCCTCCGGAAAATCGAGTTTTGTCTGTTCAGCGCCCGTTTATATCGTGCTTCGTTCGCCCTCGTGCGGTGTTGCAACAATCTCGCCCATGCTGCATTCTTCTCTTCCACTAACTGCTCACATTCGCCGTCATACCAGTCGTTTCTCTGATCCGGGGCACCGTCCCAAGTGCAGCGGTTGCGGTGCTACCAATGGCGGATCGAATATCTCTCCAGCCATATTCAAGCGATGCTGCGCTCAACTGAGCTTCCGTTGGGAGTGCCACTTCCAGCTGCTGCGCGTATCCTTGGGCTAGTATACCGTCTTGTAGCCGCCCAATGTTAAGCCGCGGCGTTCGACTTCGACGCGTGTTGTACACCGTCGAGAGTTTTGAGCGCAGGCATACTGCAACGAGGTAGTGGTCGGATTTAATATTCGCACTACGGTAAGTACGGACGTTCGTGATGTCGGAGAAGAATTACCATCGATTAGAATGTGGTCGATTTGGTTTTCCGTTTCTTGGTTAGGTGATCTCCATGTGGCCTTGTGGATATTTTTGCGGGGAAAGAAAGTGCTTCGGACTACCATTCCGCGGGAGGCTGCGAAGTTTATGCATCGTTGGCCGTTATCATTTGATACGGTGGGCAGACTATCCGGTCCGATGACCGGTCTATACATTCTATAGCATCATCACCTGAGCGTTCATGTCGCCGATGAAGATTTTAACGTCCCGCAGTGGGCATCCATCGTATGTCTGCTCCAGCTGTGCGTGGAACGCTTCTTCTCGTCGCACAGAAGGACCAATCTTCAAAAAGACGGTCAAAAACCATTTTTTCAAAATGATCCAAGTTGAAAACTTGAGTCATGGGTTGTTAGTAGAATACTTGACGATGAAGTAAACATAGTTTTGAGTCATTTTATTCGGGTGGATCTAACCTTTACAGTCAATACAAGTTGAGCATGTTGTCGATTTTTAATTCTGTTAAATCTTGTAACATTTATCTTACTGCTTCATTATGTTGGCCACAACGTATACATCATCCAAACCTATTATATTTGGCACCATTACAAAGTGTAGTACAAAAACTAATAAAGCCACGCATATACGTTCGTAAATTATTCTTGATCGCGCAGAAAGTACTCGGTCTTTGATATGTATAAAATTATTATTGTATTATCTTCTTGCTGTATTCATTGTGAAATTCAAAAAGGTACCCATCGGTACCCATCAATGAAATTCACACTGTAGTTTCATTTTTTTGCCAGGAATCCAATCCTGCAGAAATTAGGTTCCGCCACCCTCCGCCCGCAAAGTTATTTTGGTTTTACTGACAGTGGTCGTTTCGGTCTTGCCAATCAATTTTGATAAAAAGCAACGCACAATATGTTTTCTCTTCTCCTTCTACTTCTCATTTGCCCCAATACAATGATGCGACATCAGCTGAAAATTGTCTAGGGGTTGTACACTTATTACGTAAGCGTTATTTTTGGGTTTTTCAATATCCCTCCCTTCATGTAAGATTTCTTACATACAAATGATTTTTTATTTATGGGTAAAACGACAGTTCCCCTCCCCCATAAGGGCATGCGTAATATGTGTACGGCCCCCTAGTACCATTTGTTCTTGTCTCATGCATACTTTTAATTAAGAAAATTCCACATGATCATGAGTTTTTTTACAGGCACTTGCGCACTCATTACAGGCACTTGAAAATATTGTTAAAGAAAGTAGGACAAACTATCAAGTCATGTCTTTTTTAGTCGCAATGCAGGGAGAGTATCTTGTTTGACCCCTACATCTGATTTTCCATACTTACTCTGAGAAAAGATCATGAGTTTTTTACATGAACCGTACTATCAAGAAACGATTTGCGCCTCTACAGAATTACTTTGTGTGACGATACAAAATCCATTCTATATGTTTACAATTTCTAATAATGGAATACAATTTTACGTTAGCACTGCAGTGAGGTGGCAGAAATTGGTAATTAAAGGTAGCAGTTAATATCTGTGAAAGTGCTCATAGAAATAGAACTCTACACTGGCAGCGCCAGCCATTGATATTTGATGAGGCACCACTTGGTGCAAGCACGTTGTCTTTGAGAACGTTGGCGTGCTTGCGACGACTGGTGACCCACCTCTCGTTCCGGTAGTGGATCTCTAGCTTGCGGGTCGGTGATGCCGAGAAGATGAACCATCCATTCAATGAAATATCACAATATGTGGCCTGCTAGACCATTTTATTCACTTCTAACATTTTTGACCGTCTTTTTTGGAATTGGTCCCACTGTGCGTCGTGGGGTCTCCCTTCGTGTGGGCAGTGCACGTTGATGATGCTATAGTTGAAGAAGCGGCCTTTTATTCTCAGCTTGCACATCCTTGCGTTGATTGGCTGCCACCCAATCACACGTTGGCGTATCTAACCCAGCACTTCCACAGTTATTGACTGCGAGGTTTCTAAGCCAAGTTACCATTTCTGCATTCGTATATACACGATGATACACATTGTCTAATCATGAATTTCAGTGATAAATTGCATTGACTTCTCCATTCCCAACATGGTCATCACAAATTTCGATCAGAAAAATGTTGCTCTTATTAAACTCTTTGCAATGCAAATATTGTAGCTTCAAATGGGTGACATTGGCTGCGATGCGCTCGAAGATGTCCTAAACTTGCTCTACGGCTTCCGCTTCGTCTGTTGTCAGGCTTGACGATATTTAACTGCCCTTGCTGCCGTTAGCTACAATAGATGATGTTACAGCCATCATCGTCGTCGTTTTCTTTTCGCGGCCTTGTCGCCACCAGCTTTGAGGCCATGCCTCCGAATTACCTCACCTCGCTTCGTTTCGTTTCCATGCGGTGCGGTCCGTTCGGTTCGACGCGCGAGTACTGAATAACTCGCGAACGCATACACAAAGAAAATCTCACGGTGGACCAAAAGGTCCGCCACTGACATCAATTTGATGTCCGTGATGGGAATGTATGAGCAGAATAACAATGACAATAATAGAAATTTTCAATAGTTTATTGTAAATAATCGAAATTTTCAATGAAATTAATAAATTGCTGGAGAGTTTCCGAGTCGATTGAAATATAAATCACCTAAATTTATCGAAAGATGGAGGCGCTATTAACTTTAAAAATCGTACATGATTTCGTGACGGTCCAATTTTAGATTCTGATTTGACACCCAGTACTTTTGAGTAAGACGTTGTCCAACGTCAAAAAACCATGGAGTCCAACGTCAAAAAACCATGGAATTTCTGGGGATACTTTCTGAAGGAAATCATGGGGGAATTTCAAAGAATATCGGGCAGTATTTCCAGATGAATTTCGGAGGAAATTTTAGGATAAACTATCGAAGGAATCTGAGGATATTTCTAGAGTAATTCCTGGAAGAGAAGGCATTTTAGAAATGCTTGGGCGTTTTCGGAGGAATTCCTGGGGAAAAATTAGGAGGTAGTCTTGAAGTAATTTCAGAGGAATGCCGGGAAGAATTTCTGGGGTAGTCTCTGGAAGAATTTGTGGGAAAATTTCCTGGGGAATTTCCATACGATTTTTTGGGGAATTTCCAGAGGAACATCAGAAAATCAGGAGAACTGAAAGAATTTCCGGGAACTAAAGAAGAAATTTTCCTCAGAAAGGCGTGCGGGAAATATTGCTTGAGAGTTTTAAAAGAAATTTCCGGAAAAATTCTGGGGGAATTTCCAGATGATTTCTGGGGAAATATCTAATGGGTATTCTGAAGGATTTTGGGATGAATTTTAGAAGGAATTTTTATAGAAATTCTTGAGAGAAATCCAGAGTATGTTTTTATTTATAAGAAGCCCATCTTTCACAACGTCGCACAGTTTGATTCCTTAACGGCTAAATTATTCTTATTCTCTAATCTTAACACTAAACACATGTTTGTACAGAAAAAAATCGAACATATGACAAACATCGTTAAAAGAACGCATACACGAATCAAAACAATTATTATAGCTAAAGTTTGTTCTGTGAAATGGGATCACAAACAATGGTGAGTTTCGAAATCTGCGTGAGGGAACATTCCAACGAACAAGTTCCAATACCTCGCGACAATCCAGATTCCCTGTTAGGAGGTTCCAAAATAAACAATCGCTGTAATACTAGGCGCCTGGGGGAAAGAGTTTCCAAGTCAATCAGCTTGCAAAGAATAATAATAACATTCTTTTAGGATGTTTTGTCTTAGTTGTCAGAAATTACCACCAACGACGAATGTTACTTCATTTACAGCTGAATGCTTTAACAGATCATTACGAGATAGATCTTTTGAAAACAAACATTTTCTTCCGGTTGTATTCCGTTCAAGCACTATCGTTTACGAAGCATACTTATTAAAACGGGACATACTTCTCCATTAAATACTTTTCAACTTCCCTTGCGGGTCTCTGCTCTTTAATTCTATGGTAGGAATCACCTGCCTAGAATTAACAAATAGAAACTAAACCCAAAGGCGGAAATAGAAACAAGAAAACTTCAGTAAGAGCGACAAATGGAAAAGAAAATAGAGTTATTAATATCTAATAAATTACAGGCTTTTATTCAGCTTGTTCCGATAGCAGAATTGGTAGGAAGTATCGTTCCCGCCCGTCGTTCAACACATGAAACATTCGATATGGGAGTTCTTCTCAGTCTTTGCGTTTCATCTTCGTAAGCGGTGTCAACATTCAAATATTGTCCAGCGTCACCTCGTTCTGCTCACAAAATCTGTCAGCGACTAGTCAGTCGCGCTAAAGCAGTCCAATAAAATATTCAAATAAGCGCCACTTTTAACATCGAGCCAGTAAGTCCAGGGTATGTGGATTGCACATTCATAGGATTGGAGCGTGTGCCCGTGCCGGAGACAACAGGCCTTATCAGCGGAATAAAAGTGGGAAGAATGACAAAGTTGCTTGGGTGAAACAAGGCGGCACATACATATTAAAAAATCGCAGCCGTGATCCCCGAAAAGCTTTTAACATATTTAACAACAAGTCTTTTAAATGCTAATGAGTAAATCAGCAGATTAGTCCAAATGGGTGTTTTCTTCAAGTGATTGTTGTTTTATATCCATTTCAATATCTCTCCACTAGACATCAACGTTTTCCTTTGGCTCTCCTGCCACAGTGAGATTAATTAAAAAGTTTGAATTATTGGAATAATCCGTTGGTTCCGAACAGTGGCTGATGCAAATCATCAATTTACAGTATTCGGTTCAGACAGTTACCCGAGCTATATTTTGTAATTGTGTACTTACCATTAAACTACACATCAATTTTCAGTTTGCTAGATTTGTTTCATGATTCCTCATATAGTGTATAGCAATGATATAGTCCGAATCAATTAACTGATTTCGCATAAGGGGCCGTACACATATTACGTAAGCACTTTTGGGGGGAGGGGAGTCTGTTGTTTTCTTACGCGCCATATAAATAAAAATCATTTGTATGGGAAAAATCTTACATGGGGGGAGGGGTGAGGTCGAAAGACCCAGAAAAATTGCTTGCGTAATAAGTGTACGACCCCTAAAATATGTACTTCAAATTTCAAAAATTAGTCTGAATATTGGGGATATCATTCGTTGCATCACTCTGGCATCTGTCAGACTATTAGACGATACAAAATATTCAGCGTAAGAAAAAGTTTTCGTAAAATTCTTCGTAAATGAATAGAGTTTCTGATTTGTGACGTGATTTCATATCTACGAATCGTAGAATATTGGACATAGCAGCAAGATACTATTGATACATACAATATCAGTTAGTATCATGCACCTATCATAAATTAACGAAAAAAAACCAGTTTCTCAACTTTTGCTGCTATTATGTAACAGGGTCTGTACATGACCTGGCCATATGATACTAAAATCGCATAGTATGTTGCCATGCAAATATTTAGTTGTATACATAGTCAAAGGTTACAATTTTGTTATAGGTTGAAACTGTTTTATCTTCTTCAATAGATGATAAGTAAAAAACTGATGTTGTATCAAAATTCACATTCATAAATAATTTTTAAAAAAATCACTGAATGCCGTACGCAGAAGAATCATTTTAGGGGCTTAACGCTCCCCGTTTGTAGCTACCATGATGCAAGAACGTTGCCACACCATAGTCTTCTTAGTCCTCTTTAGCCCTCCCAGCCCTGTGCACGGTCCTGATATCACCATCAAACAAATAACCAAAGCACAATAATCATCAAAACGTAATATTTATCAAATTAGCTAATCACGTATCCTTGGAGACCCCAGCCACAGAGCTGGGCAGGAAATGCACTTCCTCCTACCAAAACACATCTTCAGGGATCCGTTTCGGACATATCATTGGAACGAGCTTATCAAAACGGACGGCCACAGAATCATGTTTATAGCGAACCCGTCGCCTGTAATTACCGGCAAACGTCGACCGACGACGACGTGTGCTGGCGTGTAGCGTCAGCACAGATCTCTCTTTCTGATTTTCGATAATAATTTGCCTCCGCAACTCCACGATGCCTTTTCATCACTATCATTAGGGGAGCCGCAAGTGATATAGGTGTTCTCGGCAAGTCTCTCATTAGCGCTAATCGGCACGATGATTTATTGCAATCGGGAATCGATTAGATTGGCTAACAATGGTTTTTGAAAGGATACTGTTAGTTCGTGGACATTAGGTATGTTTATTTTACAAACCACATTGAAGCGGCCATCAATTTTCACAGGAAATGCATTTTTGGAACGTGACCGTAGAAATCGACAGATTAAAAATGAATGCAACTCACATGAAACATTGGAAGACTTCTAGTGCGAAGGTTTTTCTACAACTCTCCCTAATGGTTTGTTGTTTGAATTCCACTAGTAACGGTTTGCTTTGGTAGCGGAGTATTTCGTAGATTGCATTCTAGCTCCAAGTACTTATGGATGGCTATCTGGGAGTTAATACCAATCCAATTGGAGGCTCAAAAGAAAGCATGAAAACTATCATTGCAGGCCACGCCCATCATCTCCGTTATGAGGAAAGGGTAGGAAATGATATGACATCTACTTAACAAGTGGCCAGCGTTTCACCAACGACCTCATAGATGTCAAGGTGTTGGAAGTTGGAAGGAACTGTTTTTAGGAATTATCACCATAAGCGAGTGATAATATAATGTGTTTTTTTTTTTCGTTTCAATAGTGTCGTTTTATCTGCGATGGGGCAAAGTATTTTATCCATGATTATCCAGTGATTAAAAAAATATGATTTTACTTTTGATTGCTTAAATTGCGATGATTGAACTTTTCCTATGACAAAGTTGTCTATCTTCTATGAAATGCCCTCCCCGTTTTCCAAATGACCCTTCCATCCATCTATAATAGTCTCCTTGAGATGCAGAATATGTCTTCCAAATTTTGCTAAAACCGATCAGAAGTGTCACTGAATCGATCGATAAATGGCTTTGAACAATCGTTCACTTATTTCGTCGTTTGTGGAAAACTTTTGCCGCTTCTTAGCCAATTATTGAAGAAGACGTTTGCGATCGTCAAAGGATCCTGGTAAATCGCAACAGTCGCCCTTCCTGCCAACCTGAAATGACACCTCGATCCCCTGAAGGTTACTCAAAAGCAGCACAGGATTACAATGTGACTTTTTCAGAGAATCATACGAAGGTTGCGCTACTACTCTTTACGCTTTTTCTCGTAGCTCCTATTTCACCCAAGTGCAAACTGGATTTCTAGGGGAACGATTCGGCTGGCACTTCATCCCATAGCTCCTATTGCCATACCATCAAAAACAAAACAGTGAAAAGGAATTTGGTTTGTTTCTTATTTTTGTGATATTTTCAGCAGTGCGCACGCGTGTTAGCAAAAAGAAGCGACGATATTTGTGCTGTATTTCTTTGTTATGCGTTTGGTGCAAAAATTAATCTTTTTTACCGTAGATTCTTCTGGAGCCCGTCTTGGACTTCGACAGATTATTCGTATTTTACGACTAACATTATAATCAGCCGTTAGAAAGTATCCAAGTGTTGGGGACACTGGCAACATTGATCAAGATTACCACAGGGCTCACAGCAGACAGGCGACTGTCATCCGGATAGACGTCATATGTGTCAAAACTCCAGAAGAGATCGTTATCATCTGTTATCATTATCTTTGTACAATGAATAGAGGACAAATTTTAATGTGTATCGCGAAATAAATTTTAAGTGTATTGTAACGTAAAGTAATTAACACAGACTTTAAGAATTTAGCATTCAGTAGTTTATTTAGAGATTTAGACTTATTTATTTATCGGCTTTATCGAACAGTCCTACTCATCCTAGCAGCACTATTCAGACCAATTTGGTTGCAGCAGCTCAAATAAAACTATTTTTGATTGCATATGAGTCACAGACACTTTGGTTCGATGGTTCGGAAGGAATTTCCGAAGAACTACCCACATAAAGTTTCAAAGGAATTCTTGGATGAAGTTCCGAAGGAACTCATTAGGGAAATTCTAAATTAATTCTTCTAAGGAATATCTTGAGGAATTTTCAAAATAATTTATTGATTTATATCCTAAGTACTTTCCAATGAAATTATGTGCTGTGAGAATGTCCTAGTCGGGGATGTAATGTAAACTTTTGCAGTGGAGACACAAGCTGTAGTTATTTATTTATTTATTTATTTGCCGTCAATCAAATGTAGACCAATTATACTTTGTACAATAAATACTTATTATCTAGTCTATGTGTACTTCAGTCATTACCTAACTTGTCTAGAGAAGAACACTTTTTTTAGATTAGTTTTACTCATCGTTACATCAATTGTTTCACAATGTGCATTATAACATGTCATCATTCTATTTATTGGGCCATTTCTGCCATAGTTTGTTCTTTGATTATTGATATAAAATAGACTTCTATTTCTAAGTGGACGGATAGGGGCGTAAAAATTAATATTTGCCAAAATTTCACTACTATCCACTCTTTGTGCGATAATATCGTTCATGAAAGCTATCATTGAGAATTCCCTGCGTTTTTTGAGTTCTTCTAGGTTAATTAATAAACACCGTGATTCATAAGGAGGCAATGGTAGAGACGTCCACCCTAGTTTTCGGAGCGCAAAAAGTAAAAATTGTTTCTGAACTGATTCTATGCGGTTTACATGTGTTTCATGATACGGAGCCCAAACTACACTGCAGTATTCTAAATGAGGCCTAACATGTGCAACGTACAAAGTTTTGATTGTGTAAGGATCATTGAAATTATAACTGAATCTTTTGATAAAACTAAGCATGTTGCTTGCTTTATAGATAATATTATTATAGTGATCTATAAACGATAATTTGGAGTCAAGAATGATACCTAAATCTCTAATTAGTTTGCATCTTTCAACTGTTTTCTGACCTATGTATATTTGTTCTTGTGCCGTATTGATCTTTCTTGTAAACGAGATTGAATGGCACTTTTTTATATTCAGTTGTAACAGATTTTTCTTACACCATTTATAAAAATCGTTGATTTCATTTTGAAACACTAGTAGATCAGATTGCTTATGTATTTCTAAAAAGAGTTTCATGTCATCTGCGTAAATTAAAACATTCAGGTAATTCAAAACATGATTCACATCGTTGACGAATAAGATGAATAACAATGGACCAAGGTGGGATCCTTGTGGTACTCCAGATGTAACCTTAACTTGTTTTGACAAACATCCATCAAATCTTACTCTCTGGGTTCTGCCAGTCAAATATGATTCAATCCATTTTATTAACCTGGGATTGAGGCCTAGCTTGGATAATTTGAAAAGTAAGAGAGAAATATCAACTCTGTCAAACGCCTTACTGAAATCAGTGTATAGAGCTTCAACATAATTTCCTCTATCTAAAGCGTTTATCGAAAATGATACAAATTGCAGCAAGTTAGTCGTTGTTGACCTTCCTTTAACAAAACCGTTACGGGTAATTAAACCTTGAACTTGTGTGAAGATTTTATTGTTAATAATGGATTCAAATAACTTAGGAATGCAAGACAATATAGCGATGCCACGGTAATTTTTAATGTCAGATTTTTTGCCACTTTTAAAAATTGGTATCAAAAACGATTGTTTCCAAGTAGTAGACAATACGCTTCGTGTTTCAGAGATGAATTAAATAACCAAAATAGAGGTTTGACAAACTCATTTGGAAGTGATTTAAACAGTATGGGTGGTAGGTGGTCAGGGCCAGCACCCTTCGAAGAAGTCTAAAGATTTGAGGGCATGTAGGATTTCGTTTGGAGATATGTTATCGACTGCGACATCATTTTCTAACTCAGGAAGGTAAGAGAAATAAGAGTAATCACGATCACAGTTATCATGTATTGTGTAAACGTCTTGAAAAATCAGCAAATAAGTTACTGACTTCAAATGAATTATTCCCAATCTTATTGTCAAGTTGCATTTTTGTTGGAAAACTACTGGATTTTTGTTTATCTCGAACATAGTTGAAAAATGATTTTGGGTCTGATTTAATATTGCGTTCAATCTTATTAGTGTAATCATCATGTGCCTTTTTAATTTCTAAATTCAACTCATCACATAATGACAAATAATATGCTAAATTTGAATCGTTTCTATTTTTTATATTAACTATATTCCTATTGTACCATGCTGGAATCTTATTTTGAAATTTTTTGTTTTGCTTTATAGGTACTGCCATCATTAATACATCGCTCAATGTTTGATAGAATACATTTACGGCTTGGTCAGGATTTAGGTTGCCGATAAGGGTTTGCCAATCGATACAGTTCAAGTTATTTTTAATAAGCTCGTAGTTTGCATTTCTAAAATCGAGATAGGGTTCGGATAAATTGTCATCAAATGTTCTAGATATCTCGTGGTTGAAAATGGAGTATTCAATTGCAATATGAAACACTTCGTTTTTCCATAGAGGGGAAGATGACTCGGTCACGCAGAAATCATCAGTCATATTAGTAAAAAGTAAGTCTAGGTAGCAATTGTTATGATTTCTAACATGATTCACTTGATGCAATCCTATGTTTGAACTTTTGTCAAAGAGAGTTTGAAGTGTTTCATTATCTCCTACAATTGGTATCAAAAAATGGTCATTTTCGTCGTCAACAATAAAAATAGCTGCTCGCTGATTAAAGTCACCATATATGTGAACGTTTGTTTCGGCATTAAATTTTGATACGATTTCTTCAGCAATAGTGAAATTTTTTTCATATGACTCCTTTTTTGCATGTTCAGGAGGAAAGTACACTGTCGCAAAAATATGTACTTGGTTCCCAATAGCAGACTTAATCCAAATATGATCAAATTCTTTACATTTAACTGATTCAATTTCTTCGGCCTCATAATCTGTGCTAGCAGCGATCAATACTCCTCCACCAGATTTCTTATTAGATTGCGATTTATCGCGATCATCTCTAAAAACATTGTAGCGATTCCCAAACACTTCTTCATTATTCACACTAGAATCCCAACTAGTCTCAGTTCCTAAAATGAAGTTATAATCACAAGATGCTACCTGTTTGTAAATTTCATTAATTTTACAGGCACTTTTCATCCTGTTAAAATTTTGACAATAAATCGTTACTTCTTTAGTTGAACCTAATGCGTCAATGCCTCGTTCTTCAGAATCTTGCGTCTCTAATAAAGAAAATTTGCATTACCTACATTCGACGAAGCTTTATTAGGATGTTCCCCCCTTCAGTCTGAATGTAGCCAGCAATTGTACAAAAAGCTCTAAAATTCATAAAAAGCATGATATGCCTGCTGCTCGAATTTTTTTTCTCAGCTAAAAATTCTTCACGCCGATTCACGCCGCCACCGAGCATTGCTTACGGCGTGACGCCACTGCCACTGGTGTAAAAATGGCATTACGCCGCCACCGTTCACAAATAGGGTAGGTGTACTAATTCAAGACAAAATTTTCAAAACGACTTATCTGCTTTTGTAAACAAAGATTCAAACGACGATTTGACGAATCTGATAGCTCTCCCACGCAAACCATAGTCTTATATCTGAGCTGCGGAATTCCTGGTTAATGTCGGGATTTATATGATAAGTATATTTCCTAAGAATAATTTCTCATCTCATTCATTCATTCTATTAGGAACAAAGGTAAGATAACTGATGGTTTTGTTTCTTATTTTATGTTGTACACTAGTGAGAAGAACAGACGACATTTGTGATTTGTATTTACGAAGCTTGTTTTTACGCGATTTATATTCTTACGAAATCAGTCAGCAGTTTCATGATTTTATTTTATGCGAAATACCATAAAACCAGATAGTTTTTTGTAGGTATGCTTGTGAAATGTTGATGTGGTTCATTAGCGCATCGCGCGCGGTTTCAAAACCTTCTCGTAGTTTTGTGGCCTTCTATGGTAATATGCAATGTTGCAGAGCAAGACCGTGCTGAAGTTTTTGAAAGTTGATACACAGGATAAGAAAACCACAAAATTTCAGGTCCCTACGAGTTATAGTTTTTGATATACTAGTTATAAAAAACGCTTTTTTTCTCTTCAAAATCTCTTTGATACGATTTACCGAGGTTTATATATAGCATTGTAAAGATAATTATAAAAAGCTTTTATATCGTACTAATGAAAATCGTGATATCATTCCTTCATGAAAAAAATTTAAAAATCAAAATACGAAAAAAAAACATTGAAAACTAGAGGTATTTCAACTAACAACAAAAAGTCAGCCACTTTTTTTACCCGCATTGAACTGCGGAGAGGATCATATTTGGGATGTGTACTTTCAGATTCCCACGGAAAATCTTGTGCAAAATTTTGAGAAAACGCGATTTGAAAAAAACTCGTTTGCTCCAAAACTTGCCTTTTTTTCCTTAGTGTGCATCATAGAAACTCAAATTTCAATATTTTACTATAATAAGCCTTCTTGCCTTGTTATTGCCTTGTTCTTGCTCTTGGTAATTAGCGAATAAAAATTCGATGGCGTTTGGAAATGTATGTATAATTTTAATATTAATATTAAAGTTAGTCGCGAAATGACTGGAATTGTTATTTAACAACATTTCATTGCTATGAAAACATAAAAAAACATCTTATAAGCTCGAAAAATGGAAGAAAATATTTTTGTCCGTCAGTTTGCATGGGGAGGCCTCATAGTGCAGTGGTAGCTTGGCTTTAACTAGAGTCTTCGCAGTTATTGATTGGGGGTTTGCTAGGGGGATACGGGATTGCGGGGCGGTAGTATCCCGGTGGCTATGTGGTGTCAACGACGAAGAAAAAGCAGATCACTCCATATTTAATTTACAAAAAATGAATGGTTCGTCACAACATGTGTCGACGTACACTAGTAACACATATTTCTATCAGATTCACATAAGAACTTTCAGTAAGAATAATAGTATTTTGAAATATACATATGTATTACATTTTACATTTACAATATTTTTGTACAGTTCGTCATCGAAGATGACGACATGTGTAAGTAATTTTCTAAAATAGTTGAATTAATTTATTGGTTGTTCTAATTTTAACTAATAATGGTTGCATGGATCGCATCACTTACCAAGGTGAATCCTGATCCATGTAATAACGTTCCCTGGCCCAAATAATCAAAATCCTTCCTGTGACAACTGTGTAGATGCAGAGGTGTTCTCGGTCTCTAGTAGCAACGGATGTCACACCAACATTCCTTCCCTTCCCAGATGACCGTAATGACGTGGCCGGCACCTTTATTGGTCCTTTAATATCTTAAACTCTCAATCTGTGCACATTGAGGTTGGACAGCTAACCCCAAGCCTATTGGTATCGGAGCAACTGTACCGCGCTAAGAACACACGAAAGTTCTATGAGAAGTTGAACCGTTCACGTAAGGGCCACGTGCCACAGCCTGAAATGTGTAAGGTCATAAACGGGAAACTTCTTACGAACGAGCGCGAGGTGATCCAAAGGTGGCGGCAGCACTACGAAGAGCACCTGAATGGCGATGTGTCAGACGAAGATGGCGGTATGGTGATGGACCTGGGGGTAGAGATGTCGCAAATTAATCGATTACTTCGATTAATCGATTACTTCGATTAATCGATTCATCGTTGTGATAATCGATTAATTTTGAATCGATTATTACCCAACGATTAATCGATTCAATAATCGAGATGAATCGTGAGTAATCGATTAGTTACTAATCGATTAATCAGAATTTCACGACATCATAAGGATGTCGAAAATTAATTGATTATTTCGATTAATCGATTCATCGTTGTGATAATTGATTAATTTTGAATCGATTACTATACAATGATTAATCGATTCAATAATCGACAAGAATCAAGAGTAATCGATTAGTAACTAATCGATTAATCGGGATTTTACGACATCTCTACCTGGGGGACCGCGCGCAAGACATAATTCTACCGGCTCCGGATCTCCAAGAAATCCAGGAGGAGATTGGCCAACTGAAGAACAACAAAGCCCCTGGGGTTGACCAACTACCAGGATTGCTGTTTAAACACGGTGGTGGACACTGGCTAGAGCGCTGCACTGGGTCATTACCAAGATTTGGGAGGAGGAAGTTTTGCCGCAGGAGTGGATGGAAGCTGTCATGTGTCCCATCTACAAAAAGGGCGATAAGCTGTATTGTAGCAACTACCTCGCAATCACATTGCTGAACGCCGCCTACAAGGTACTCTCCCAAATTTTATGCCGTCGAATAGCACCAATTGCAAGGGAGTTCGTGGGGCAGTACCAGGCGGGTTTTATGGGCGAACGCTCCACCACGGACCAGGTGTTCGCCATTCGCCAAGTACTGCAGAAGTGCCGCGAATACAACGTGTCCACACATCATCTATTCATCGACTTCAAAGCCGCATATGATACAATCGATCGGGACCAGCTATGGCAGCTAATACACGAAAACGGATTTCCGGATAAACTGACACGGTTGATCAAAGCGACGATGGATCGGGTGATGTGCGTAGTTCAAGTTTCAGGGGCATTCTCGAGTCCCTTCGAAACCCGCAGAGGGTTACGGCAAGGTGATGGTCTTTCGTGTCTGCTATTCAACATCGCTTTGGAAGGGGTAATACGAAGAGCAAGGATTAACACGAGTGGTACAATTTTCAATAAGTCCGTCCAGCTATTTGGCTTCGCCCACGACATAGATATTATGGCACGTAAGTTTGAGAAGATGGAGGAAGCCTACATCAGACTGAAGAAGGAAGCCAAGAGGATCGGACTAGTCATCAACACGTCGAAGACGAAGTACATGATAGGAAGAGGTTCAAGAGAAGACAATGTGAGCCACCCACCGCGAGTTGGCATCGGTGGTGACGAGATCGAGGTGGTAGAAGAATTTGTGTACTTGGGCTCACTGGTGACTGCCGAAAATGATACCAGCAGAGAAATTCGGAGACGTATAGTGGCTGGAAACCGTACATACTTTGGACTCCGCAAGACGCTCGAATAGAGTTCGCCGCCGTACCAAACTGACAATCTACAAAACGCTCATTAGACCGGTAGTCCTCTACGGTAGTCCTCGGAGACCTGGACGATGCTCGTGGAGGACCAACGCGCACTCGGAGTTTTCGAAAGGAAAGTGCTGCGTACCATCTATGGTGGGGTGCAGATGGCAGACGGTACGTGGAGGAGGCGAATGAACCACGAGTTGCATCAGCTGTTGGGAGAACCATCCATCGTTCACACCGAGAAAATCGGACGACTGCGGTGGGCCGGGCACGTAGCCAGGTATCAGGTATCAGAACGTCGGCTCCAGGGGCACGTTCACCTCAATTCGGGAGATTTGTGCCATCGCCTTCACAGCCTTTCTCATCACGCACCTGACGGAAAAGGAAGTGAACAAAAAAGAAAGGAAATATGGATGGGAGAAAAATGGGAAGTTTGGGAAAGGTACCCTTGAAGAGGGCATACAACGTATACAACACGTCAGAAAGCTCATAGCTCCTTACCACAACGGGCTATGGACAACAGAATACTTTGAAGGTTCAGGTTTCTGTAGCCAATTTCATTTAGTAAGTGTTTACCAAATATTTGGAAACGCAGTTGCGCATAAACTGGGCAGTTACATATCAGATGATAAGAAGTTCCATAATCGGATTCACAACAAAATCACAGACAAAAGTTTCAACACGTTGAATATTTACCATGTGATAGTATAGTCGACAGTGACCTGTCAAGGCCTTGACTAAGACACTGCAATTCTGTTTAGACAGATTAGCTAAATAGTAATAGTCTCTCGGGTATTCAATTTTGTTTGTCGACATGAATCCAAACTACTCCAATACCGTTTGTGCTGAGTGGAAGCCCAAGAGCTAATCAAACGCTTCACCCAACACTTAGATATTGGAATAGCTGGCTCAAGACCAAAAAAGTCTTGTGATGCTCCAGTGCGAGCTAACTCATCAGCCAATTCGTTTCCAGCTATGGAAGAATGGCCAGGTACCCATATAAGGTGCTCTATTGAGTTCGACATGCGATTACTAACTTCAACCTTGAGTTGGCCGAAGCGAGGGCTTTGATAGCTGCTTGACTATCTGAACAGAAGTATATTACTTTGCCCATTATGTGCTTCTGCAGTGCGGATTGCACTCCACACATAATGGCAAATATTTCCGCTTGAAAGACAGTGCAGTGTCTACCCAGTGAGTGGGACTGTTCCAATCTTAGCTCACGCGAGTAGACACCTGCACCTGCTCTACCTTCGAAGAGGGAGCCGTCAGTATAACAAACAATGCTGTCCGACATACTTCTCTCCAAATATGATTGGATGTTCACTCATCCCGCGAAGGGAATTGTGTTGAAAATGTCTTATAAGGAAAACTACTAGCGAGTGTGAGATCACTTGGAGCGAGGATAGTTCTGTCCCAATCAACCATGAGCTGTATCAACGAAGTGTGTGTAGAACTGCGGTTTACAGGATTCTCTTCCATGAAACCGAGAACCCATAATCGGTAAGTACAAGAAAGTGCTTCTTGTCTGAGAACCTCGAGAGCAGCCGTGGGAGTCGAAGAGAACGCACCAGTCATTGCCATTAGGCACATCCTTTGAAGATGGCCTAATTTAGACTGAATTGTCCTCACTTCACCCTTTTGCCGCCACACAAGACATCCATAAGCCAGAATTGGTCGTACAACTGTTGTGTAAATCCATTTGATATATTTGGGTTTAAGACCTCAAGTTTCATCAAAAGTTCATCGGCACTGGCCGAAAGCCATACACGCCTTTTTGACTCTGAACTCAATGTTAGGAGTCCAGGAGAGCTTGGAATCAAGAATTAGTCCCACATACTTTACCTGATCCGTTACATTGATTTCAGAGTCAAAAAGATGTAATGGGCGAATACCATTACGGTTACGTTTTTCCGTGAAAAGTACAATAGATGTTTTATTCGGATTGACCGAAAGGCCATATTGGCGACACCAACTTTCGACTGCCTGAAGAGCATTTTGCATCAGGTCGAATAAAGTAGTAATACACAAACCGACTATCAATATTAGATAGTCGTCGGCAAATCCATAGGTAGGAAAACCGCCATTATTGAGTAATCTCAAAATAGTGTCTGCAACGAGGTTCCACAAAAGTGGAGATAATACTCCCCCTTGGGGGCAGCCACAGACACTTAATTTCCTAATCGCTGCTTGACGTAATGTCGAGTAGAGATGTCGGTTTTTAAGCATCTGGTGAATCCATTTGGTAATTATATTTGGTGACAACGTGCGGCTTCCAATATTGCATCGAAAGACACGTTGTCAAAAGCACCCTCAATATCTAAGAACGCACCCAAGCATGATTGCTTTTGAGCAAATGCTTTCTCGATGTCGTAGACAACCTTGTGTAGAAGAGTCACGGTGGACTTTCCAGATTGGTAAGCATGTTGATTAACATGAAGAGGCATGTTTGCCAAACAGTCATCACGAATGTGATGATCGATAATACGTTCTAAGCATTTCAGAAGAAATGAGGTCAGACTTATGGGTCTAAAACTCTTAGCTTCTTCATATGAAGCACGTCCTCCTTTTGGGATAAACTTTACAGTGATATCCCGCCAGGATATGGGAATATACCCAGTAGCAAAACTGCATACAAAAAGTTTTTTCAAAAGATGTTTGATATGCTCAAAACCCCTCTGAAGAAGAATGGGATAGATCCCATTTTCCCCTGGAGATTTGTGAAAAGCAAAACTGTTAAGAGCCCATTGAATCGATTCAGTAGTTACGATTCTACGAGCCTGAGCCCGAGACCCGTAGCTACATGAAAAGACATCAGGAACATCCGAAGATGCTATATCGACACATCCAGGGAAGTGTGTATCAAATAAGTGCTCTAACGCTTCTTCGTCAGAAGAAGTGTAGTCGCCATTTGGCTTGCGAATTTCGCCAACTTGGAAATCCTTGGATCTCGCAAGAATTTTATTCAATCGAGTGGCTTCACTCAAATTTGAAACATTTGCACAAAGGTTTTTCCATCCGAATCGTTCAGCAGATCGTAGAGCCTTCTTGTAAGCTTTGCGAGCCAACTTGAAAGAATCCGTCCCTGCTGAATGGCGTCTGTTCCAACTCCTTATACACTGCTTCCTGAGCTTAGCCAAATCGGAATTCCACCACGGGGTTCCTCTTGAGGTTTTCACAGAACACAAGGGGCAAGCTTCTTCAAAAGCTTCCACGATATGCAACGTTGTAGTATCAACGGCATCATCCAAGTCGGTAGGAGTTTCAATGGATGGTAGATATCCATGAAATTTTGTCGAGAGCAACTCTGTATAGAGATCCCAGTTGGTTGAACGGGGATTTCTAAAACGCAAGGTCTGCGAAGAAACATTCAACTGATCAAAATAGATGTAGCGATGGTCAGATATAGATTCCTCATCTGACACATGCCAATTCGTCAACTCGTGACTGATTCTATTGGAACAGAGAGTTATGTCTAATACTTCTGCTCTATTAGATACCATAAAGGTTGGGCGATTGCCTATGTTAAGTAAACCAAGTTCGAAACTACTTAAGTATTCCATCAAGCTGGAGCCTCTCAGATTGATATCTGAGCTACCCCAGATGATGTGATGAGCATTAGCATCACTGCCGACAATTAGCGGAAGGCCTTTTTAAGTGCAATATATGACAACTCGTTTGAAAGCATCCGTTCATCATGTGGTAAATAAACCGAACAATAGACGTATTTCCTGACGGGGGTTCCGCCAGTTACCTAGGTAGAAGCTACCCTTGCGAAAATAGGGTTCCTGCACCAAAGCCACTTGGGATTTACCATTTTGCATAAGTCTACAAAGATTAATCGTTGCTGTTCTTTTGTGCTGAAGATTGATATGAGCTATCCTAACTGTAGCCATTACGAATTACGATAATACACTCCACAACTTCAACATTTATGTGAACAGCAACGATGAAACCAAGTCGGTATCGTATCAAGAACGTCAAGGGCGAAACACAGAGTACACTGTGAAAAACGCATAAAGCGAATCCATATAGGTGACAATTAGATGAAAAACTAAATAAAAACATACTCATAATCCCACCCTTATTTAACCTCAAGTTGAGATTGAATAAGAGTAGCCGATTATTCCGGAGAAGCAAAAAGTCAACTACGCCATAGCTCCGGTTAGCGCAATAAGGGCTCAATACTGCGAAGGGTGCCCTGGTGCTTCACAGGCTCCGTTAGCGGTTAGGTTCCTTTTAGACCCCCCTAACCATTAATTCATAGGCACGGTAAGCATAAAGCCGCATCACACCAATAATTAGGGGTCACCTGTATGGTGGACTTTTACCACTGGAACAGGCAATCCGTAGCGTTATTCTTAGCCAGACAACCGGCTGCCGACACCACACGGTTATCTAGGCTGTTCGTGGGGAGAAGTTGACATTGACTTTACGTCAACTCTCAATGTGGCTGAACAGCCTTTGAAACATCGTGACAACTGTGTAGATGCAGAGGTGTTCTCGGTCTCTAGTAGCAACGGATGTCACACCAACATTCCTTCCCTTCCCAGATGACCGTAATGACGTGGCCGGCACCGTTATTGGTCCTTTAATATCTTGAACTCTCAATCTGTGCACATTGAGGTTGGACAGCTAACCCCAAGCCTATTGGTATCGGAGCAACTGTACCGCGCTAAGAACACACGAAAGTTCTATGAGAAGTTGAACCGTTCACGTAAGGGCCACGTGCCACAGCCTGAAATGTGTAAGGTCATAAACGGGAAACTTCTCACGAACGAGCGCGAGGTGATCCAAAGGTGGCGGCAGCGCTACGAAGAGCACCTGAATGGCGATGTGGCAGACGAATATGGCGGTATGGTGATGGACCTGGGGGACCACGCGCAGGACATAATTCTACCGGCTCCGGATCTCCAAGAAATCCAGAAGGAGATTGGCCGGCTGAAGAACAACAAAGCCCCTGGGGTTGACCAACTACCAGGAGAGCTGTTTAAACACGGTGGTGAGGCACTGGCTAGAGCGCTGCACTGGGTCATTACCAAGATTTGGGAGGAGGAAGTTTTGCCGCAGGAGTGGATGGAAGCTGTCGTGTGTCCCATCTACAAAAAGGGCGATAAGCTGTATTGTAGCAACTACCGCGCAATCACATTGCTGAACGCCGCCTGCAAGGTACTCTCCCAAATTCTATGCCGTCGACTAGCACCAATTGCAAGGGAGTTCGTGGGACACGGGACAGTACCAGGCGGGTTTTATGGGCGAACACTCCACCACGGACTAGGTGTTCGCCATTCGCCAAGTACTGCAGAAGTGCCGCGAATACAACGTGTCCACACATCATCTATTCATCGACTTCAAAGCCGCATATGATACAATCGATCGGGACCAGCTATGGCGGCTAATACACGAAAACGGATTTCCGGATAAACTGACACGGTTGATCAAAGCGACGATGGATCGGGTGATGTGCGTAGTTCAAGTTTCAGGGGCATTCTCGAGTCCCTTCGAAACCCGCAGAGGGTTACGGCAAGGTGATGGTCTTTCGTGTCTGCTATTCAACATCGCTTTGGAAGGGGTAATACGAAGAGCAAGGATGAACACGAGTGGTACAATTTTCAATAAGTCCGTCCAGCTATTTGGCTTCGCCCACGACATAGATATTATGGCACGTAAGTTTGAGAAGATGGAGGAAGCCTACATCAGACTGAAGAAGGAAGCCAAGCGGATCGGACTAGTCATCAACACGCCGAAGACGAAGTACATGATGGGAAGAGGTTCAAGAGAAGACAATGTGAGCCACCCACCGCGAGTTGGCATCGGTGGTGACGAGATCGAGGTGGTAGAAGAATTTGTGTACTTGGGCTCACTGGTGACTGCCGAAAATGATACCAGCAGAGACGGAGACGTATAGTGGCTGGAAATCGTACATACTTTGGACTCCGCAAGACGCTCGAATAGAGTTCGCCGCCGTACCAAACTGACAATCTACAAAACGCTCATTAGACCGGTAGTCCTCTACGGACATGAGACCTGGACGATGCTCGTGGAGGACCAACGCGCACTCGGAGTTTCCGAAAGGAAAGTGCTGCGTACCATCTATGGTGGGGTGCAGATGGCAGACGGTACGTGGAGGAGGCGAATGAACCACGAGTTGCATCAGCTGTTGGGAGAACCATCCATCGTTCACACCGCGAAAATCGGACGACTGCGGTGGGCCGGGCATGTAGCCAGAATGTCGGACAATAACCCGGTGAAAATGGCTCTCGACAACGATCCGACGGATACAAGAAGGCGAAGTGCAGCGGGCAAGGTGGATCGATCAGGTGGAAGATGACTTGCGGACCCTCCGTAGACTGCGTGGTTGGCGACGTGTAGCCATGGACCGAGCCGAATGGAGAATACTCTTATATACCGCACAGGCCACTTCGGCCTTAGTCTAAAAAAAAAACTATTGGTTCCCTGTGCAATTTTGATTGTTCTGATCAATCACGGAGTAGCAACTACGAATTGTGCGGTCATCAAACTCAAGCTCAAGCTCAAATTCAAAATTCATTCCTGAGGATATTCAGAATGCATTTCGAGGGAATTCGGAATTAATTCCTAGAGAAACTCAGAATGAATTCCTGGGAAAATTCAGAATGAATTTCTGGGGAAACTCAGTATGAATTCCTTGTGAAGCTCGGAATGAATTTCTGGGAAAATCAGAATGCATTCCTATGTACAGGGGTTAGACAAAAAATTTTGTCGAAGTTCAAATCAGCATAACTTTGCGTAGAATGATCCGATTTCTATGGAACCGGGAACTTCGGACGCGGAAACTCTTCTAGTATACTGTCCCCATGCAAAACCTTAGATTGGCCCTTGGCCACCGGAGATGTTCCGGGTTTTCAGAGGATACGTTAAAAATGCATTTTTTTCTTCTGCTTGTCATTTTACCTAACGTTTACTGCCATCATGTTTTATACACTCCCTGGAAACTGGAACTAATAAGCTGACCAATGCTGGCTGCAGATTCGTTTGGTATACGCAAAGATATGGCCATTTCCGTAAAATCGGTACGGGATTGGCCATACACCCTGAACAAATGTCACTTTCGCAGAACACCCGGAACCTGTTACAAATTGGCCAGAGAGTCTTACAGTCACCATAATGTATCTTTAATAAATATCCTATATTCATCGTCTTGGGAAAATATGAATTTTGACACCCATATATGCATAGTTCCAGACGGTGCCAAAACCGGCCCCTCCTGGAAGGACATTGGAACCTGCTATAAGGATGGCAGTGGACACTATCATTCTGGAAATGTTTCTGTAATCATCGTCTCGCAAAGCCATGAAGATAGATACCCATGTTTGCATTATTCCGATCTGTTATCATTTCATCATGTTCCCGGAACCGTTTTTACGGAAATGGCCATATCTCTGCGTAGTTTTGATGGATTCTCGATCTACAACCACCGTTGGCCGGCATATTAGTTCTAGTTTTTGGAGAAAGCATAAAACATGATGAAAGTAAATGTCACATAAAATGACAAACAGTGGAAAAAATACATTTTAAACATACCTTCGGAAAACCCGGAACATCTACGGTGGCCAATGACCAGTCTTAAGTTTTGCAGAGGGGCAGTATACTAGAAAAGCGTCCGGTTCTGATGGTCCTGATTTCATCAAAATCGGATTATTGTACGCAAAGTTATGATGATTTGAATTTCGACATAATTTTACCTATCTCAACCTTTTTGTCTAACCCCTGTATATTCAGAATGAATTCCTGAGTATATTCAGAATGAATTCCTGGCGAAATTCAAAATGAATTCCTGGTGAAATTCAGAATGAATTCCTGGGGAAACTCAGAATAAATTCCTGGGGAAATCAAGAATGAATTCGGGGGGTATTCAGAATGAAATCGAGAAGGAATTCAGAACAAATTCGTGGAGGTATTCAGAATCAATTTGTGGGGGAATACAGAATAAACTCATGGAGAATTCAAAATGAATTGGGGGGAGTCAGGATGAATTCGCGAGAGAATTGAGAATAAATTCCGGGCGAAGCCAGGTTGAATTCGTGGAGGAATTCAGAACGAGTTCGTGGGGGAATACAGAATGAATTACGTGGAGACTTGAATATGAAATCTTGGGAAAATTCAGAATGAATTCCTGGGTGAGTTCAGAATGAATTCCTGAGGGAATTTAGAACAAATTTTTGGGGGAATTCACAATGAATTCCCGAGGAAACGTAAAATCAATTCCTGGGAGAATTTCGAATGAATTCCTATAGGACTTCAGGATTAATTCTTGGAGGTATTCAGAATGAACTCCTGGGGGATTTTAGGATGAATACAGGATAAATTCAGGAAAATCCAGGATGAATACCTTCGAGAAACCATCCTAGGGGAGGTTTGTGAGTGCTACAGACTGCGAGGAACGGTTGGAGGTCGCATGATTACGAGAGCCAATTCGACGAAGAACTGGCAGCCGGCTTGGGACAGTAGTTCGAAAGGAAAGTGGACGTATCGGCTCATTATGAACCTGTCGTTGTTAGTGGTCAGAAAATACTTCTTTCTGACACAATTCCTGTCGGGCGATGGATGTTTCAGGATGTATTTGCACAGATTCGGACACACAGAGTTCTCCCTTTGCCCGACCTGTCCGAACTGTAAGGAGACACAGGAACACGTGTTTTTCGACTGTCCTCGATTCAAGACAGAGCGAAGTGTGATCTCAGCGGGCAGCGCTAGTGATATAAACCCCGCTTCCGCCCTCGATGTAGGATAGCCGCCGGAGACTGTCTGGGTAAACCGCGATCGAGCCGGGAGCTTAAAAGCTCAAGATTACAGAAGATTGGTTTCGAAGAGTTTCCGCCGCCGGGGAGCTTCTAGTCAGAGTAAGATAGATTCGCCGCCGGGAACTATCTGAGTAGGTTGCGAGCACGTTGAGAGCTAAATTGCTAAATTACTAAATTGAGTGGATGAGTTCCAGGAAGTTAGAACTGGCTCACCACAAGACTGAGGTGGTTGTTGTTAACAACCGAAAATGGGAGCAACAAGCGGTGATAAGGGAAGGCAACTGCGCGGTCACCTCTAAATTCTTCATCAAACTCTTGAGGGTAATGATCGACGATAAGCTCACCTTTGATAGCCACGTCAATTAGCCCTGCAAGCGTGCCTCCACAGCTATAGTGGCATTGTCCCGGATGATGTCCAATAGCTCTGCGGTATAGGCCAGCAAGCGTAAGCTTCTGGCTAGTGTCCCTCTGTCCATACTGAGGTATTGGGGGCCAGCGTGGGTCACGGCCCGACGAAGATAGAAAGTACGTATAGGCTCATATGCCGAGGAGTTGCGAGCGCGTACCGTACCGTTTCGCACGATGCACTTTGTGTCATCACCGGTATGATGCCTAATGACATCGTTATTGGTGAAGACATAGAGTGCTTCGAAATTCGCGGCACGAGAGGCATCCGTAGGACTGTCAGGTTGGCCTCAATGGTCAAATGGCAACGTGCGTGGGACAGTTTCACTACATATAGATGGACACATAGGTTGATACTGGAGATAGGTACGTGAGTCAAGAGGCTCCATGGGGAAATCACTTTCCACCTGACCCAGGTACTTACAGGCCATGGTTGCTTCAGATAGTATCTACACCGGTTCAGACACTCGGCCTTGCCCGAGTGTCCCGTGTGCGCAGCTGCAGAGGAAACGGCGGGACACGTGTTATTCGTAAGCCCACGTTTTCGCACAATGCGTGACCACATGCTTGCCACATGTGGACACTACCCCGAACAACCTAGTCCGGAGGATGTGTAAAGATGAAGTTGGCTGGAACGCCGTTTATCGGCTATCGTCCAAATCGTCTCGGAGCTACACAGAAGGTGGCGCGTGGACTCGAGGAATGGCTAGTTCAGGCGCAAATAAGAAGTAGACAAGGGTTCGGAGTCGGCTTCATGGGTCATACCGTTGCCCTGTGGTCGAACTCGACCCTTTTATCGAACAAGTGGTCGCGCGAAGAACAACATGATATCGTCGCTTTCGCGGCGTCGGTCAACCGGGCGGATTCCGGAGGACGGAAAGGGGTCCTCGTCAAGCCTGGGGCAGGCGTAGGCACCGCGTCGGCAAGTCCCTCTGTGTGCTGGCGAATAGGCCCTATCGCGGATAGGTCAATTGGGGTGCACGCGGCATCATCATTCTTGATACCAGCCGTGCAGAGGGAAGCAGCCGCGAAGTCGACCCTTCCCACCTTCCGAGGACATAGGGCGTGGTAAAGCCACCTGGAAAGCCGGCAATGCGCTGGCACGATACCATGGTGTTCTTCTAAAAAAGCGAGTCACGATGTGCGGTGCTGCAATGACACGCAGCCAACCTCGAGGGTACGTTGTGCACTGGGCCCCCTTTGAAGCATTACTTTCTGGTTGTACCGAAGGGACGATGGGCTTGGCGGCAGTGGAAACGGAAGTCCGTTGAGCAGATTCCCACCCAGGAAGGCCGTTGAGCAGATTCCCACGCAGAAAAAACACGCACACACAGTGCCACTCCGATGTATGGTTTGAGGGTGTATGGATGTATGGATTGAGCCTGATTCATTGGCGCAGTAGTAAATTTCAAACTGAAACAAACAAGCTGTCTGTCGGCAACGCTCAAAGTAAGCAACGGTTTGAGCAGGTGAGAAAAAAACGGCATATGTGCGTCTACAATTGGACACAGCATCGCGTCCGAAAAATCTGGAGGTAGGGATGAATCGATAAAAGTAAATACGAGTAAATACTCGATACTTTTGATTCGATACCAAGTACTTTTGGAATCGATACTTTTATACCGATACCAAGTAAGTATCGAAATGAAGTAGTTGAATCAATTGAGTACTCAATTCAAAATCTATTGAATCTTATAAACTTAAATAGAAACACTATTTTTTCGTAAGCTTTTTTTTTAATTCTTATTGTTTAAATCGAATAAATATTTTCAAGTATTCATTTTTTGCCGCTCGACACTTATTTGTGGTTGATCCTTTAGAATTTCTTCAAAGCCGATACAAAATTACGCAAATATCTTGGATAACATTGGATTTGCACTAATATTTGAAACTATTTTCTAATAATTCAGAGACTTACGTCTATAGGAACATGCATTAAATAATACGGCATCTAATAAATATAATGATTTAAAGTAACAATTGGTTTACATTTAAAATGTGTTTGGTTTTAACACACTATCGAGATATGTTTAATATAAAATCTATGGACAAATAGTAATGGAAAATGTTTAAACCTTTCACTATTCAGTGTTTCATCCAACATAAATTATGAAAGACTAATTGTGAGTGACAAAATAAATTTACTTCGAATTGATGAGTACTCATATCGATAGTAGGTATCGATACTTGTAATTCGATACTTTAGTGGTAACGATACTTTTATTCGATACTACTTGGAAGTAAAAGTATCGATACCTTAGTAGTATCGTTTCATCCCTATCTGGAGGCAGTTAGATTAGGCCAACGAGCAGTGAAACCAGCAACACAGATTGCAGAATCGACTTTGGGAGAAAAACTTGACTTACAATATGAGTTCGCTTGTGAGGTTTCCTTCAGTGGTTCGTCCCAGCAGGGTCGAATTTTTGTGTCTAAACGTTAGTTGAATTTGTTGGAAATCGATTTCATCGATAAGTTTAAACTTTTGTCACAACCAATGGACAATTTCTACAACCAGGTCTCCAAGCCTTCTATAAAAAGTTCGTTTTTGGAGTGATCTACAGCCTTTACGTGTACTTAGTATACGAGGAAGTCAAAAACCACTATACTGCCGTCATACGCATATTTGTCCCGTGATTACTGGGATTTCCTGTATACATGAAACAGTTATGCGTATAACAGCAGTTTTATAAAACATTTTAAAAAAAATCAAAAGACCGAATAGAA
Organism: Armigeres subalbatus; assembly: GCF_024139115.2. Taxonomy (NCBI): domain Eukaryota; kingdom Metazoa; phylum Arthropoda; class Insecta; order Diptera; family Culicidae; genus Armigeres; species Armigeres subalbatus. The sequence goes on along the minus strand of NC_085139.1, from coordinate 131,879,724 downwards.
TTTTCTGTACTGGTTGGTTCAACCACAATTCTGTCCTCGATATTAGTAGCTCACTTACAAGGACTACTGTACGATGATGAATAATTCGATTTATTTTACCATGTCTTAAGTTAGTGTGTACGAAATTGTAAATTCAAAATGCAAATGAAAACGTTAAGAGTACTCACGGCTTGATAAATATCGTCTCATGCTCCTTTTATTATTCAAATCGGTTTCACAGGATGAATTGCTGATAGCTGGGTAAGCTTTCATGTCACCATTATCGGCGCCTTCTCCTCTAAGGAACATCCAACTGTAGAAACATGTTTATTCATCGAACAATCAGGGCAGCGAGGACAGGATTGAAACACTGTTGGTGTCACAAACTTTCCTTAAGATTATTTCCCCTGTCCACTGCAACACGTTGCGAGCAAATAAATAAAGGATTACTATACCTACTATTGTTGGTACATCCGGTTCTTTTTTATTAGACCCGCAAGTTTGAACTTTATTTAAAGGTGACCAATTTTTATATAGGATCGGAGAATCTAAGTTTTTATAAACCCATTGTTTTTAATCATTATAAACTATTTATCTTCTTGGCCATTTTTAATGACTCTTTGTTTTTATGTTGGGAAATATCAAAACATAAAAATTACTCTTCGTTTTTAATTTTTAATGGAACCCTTGAGAAAACAGTTATTTTTAATAGCATCGAAATGAACGATTTGTTAAAATCTCGCATTTTAGAATATAACAAAATTAATTATGGTTTGAACTTTGGTGGCAGCGGTCATTAAATCTCATAATAGATTGAATTCAACGCATAAAGTGAAGGGGAGTGTATTTATTTTTATAGGATATCAATACCCATCATGCAACGCAAATAGCCAGGCGTACATCTGAATGGTCAGCTTTTGCAGCCCCTTTTGCTATACATATCGGAAGCAAGTTCCCAGTCAATCAGTCGATATAAATTAGTAAGCATGACCACCTAGGAATTTTAAAAGCATTTTCGACTCCAACTGTGACAGTTTTGGGCTTCTCCTTTTACGCTCTACTCAGCTTTCCATGACTTTTTGTTTTGCTTTTACCTCTTGCTGCCTATTTTTTACATGCCCACCAATTGATGTGGCTGGTGTCCTGTGCAGGATCGCCGTCTTCTCTTCACATGGTCCGTAACAAGGATGCACACAGTAATGAAGGCTTTAAAGCGTAAGTAATTGAATATAAACTATGTGATAAGATAATGTCCCATCAGTATCGAACGAGGAGCCGTTGCACACAATTGGTAATTAAAATGCCAACTAATGGCTCGCCTTTCTCGTTGATTCTTTTCGGTTCTTCTGGAAGACGTCCATCCGGAGATGTTCCACAAATGGATATCTTCATACTGGCGAACAACAAGTGAATATCTCCGCTTCAACAAAAATAGCACTGCGGCTTACCTTTCGGCGTCGACGTTTTGGTTTTCGATCCAGATGGTCTTACAAACTCCTTTTATGCTCTTCTTCTTCTTTAATGTTCGTAAAAGAAAAACGGTAGCTACATAATCCATGGATATGCATATCAATTCATACGTTCATTTTCTGTAGATATTCAGCTTTGAATCTAATACACAAAAACTTGGGCAAAAAATGGGTAATTTTTTAATGGCGCTTGGTGCGATTTACCAGAACGCAGGGCATATATTAATCGAAAGCCGTACCGAGAATCGAGTTCGCCATCTTCGAGTCTTTGCTTCCAAGGGTAACTAGAAAAGTAAGTCGGGATCACTGAAATAAAGAAATGCTCGAATGAAATAGCCACCAGTTAAAAAACAGAGTATCCAAAAAATCATGCGAGATATTTTCAAGAAAACTTGTTATTCCATCGGAACAGAACGAAATAACACTATTCATACTTTCCTCTGAAAATAATAATTTCGACATAACACGAGCTTTATGTTCTCGGTGTCCGCATTTCTACAAGTTTGTTAGATGTGTTTTACATCTATTATAAAGAGCAGATTACTTTCAAAATCAGCAATTCTTCTTTTAGCAAGCAATCTTAACATCAATTTGAGTATTAATTTCGTAGGCCACCCTTTCCCACCCACATGCCCACATTTTGCAATCGTATCTACTCGTTTTTTGACTAAATGGAATACCTACATGAATGTAGTAAAGCACATAAAAATTAAACAAATCGGCTGGTTTTCAACTAAATAAAATTAGTGTGTAAACCTGTCTAGGTAAAATAAGGAAATTTAACTGAAATTATTATGAATTCTATATAAATTCATCCATAAAATATGTGTTCGTTAATGGATTAGTTTTATTTCCACATTTCCATTGTTCATGATATTTCCACGAACGGAAAGGTTAAACCTCATCATTCAGTCTGTGAAATTGATTGCGGATCGCAACCCGATCATTTATTCCACCCGGTGCCATGGTGATTTTGTTCTTCCACATTAACATCATACCCATCAATGACAGCCGTTCGACCTTTTCTTATTTTCCCAGCCATTTTCCCCCCACACAACAAATCATATAAAACTGTATGCAGTCTGGGCTGACCCGAATCTCAACTGCAAATGTACTTGTACATGCCATAACGAATCGCGAATCACCATATTCATTTGTGCCCATGCCAGCAAAGGTCCAACGAATGGATGAGCTCAGTTCGAGTCCAATTTCCAAGCATTATAAAACGTTTCCGCGATTCGTTTTCGGCATAAACAAAATTACATTTAATAATACTTCTTTATAATGTGCATGGAAAGATAATTTTCTTGCATTCGAACGTTCGCTCCGCTTTGCCCACCGATCATAAAGCGCTATAAATGTAGTTCGTACTCAAATTGCTTTTTTGATTGCATCCGCCATATTGGTTCTTGAAATGGTGGGAAATGAGCATAGCGATGAAAACAATGTTGCCCACTAGGAAGATATAAGGAAATAAAGCCCATTCTATCAACTAGGGCTGCACATTTCTTCAACCTGTTTTTCCCATTCCGAATGAGGCCACCACAGGTAACCAAATGAGATACCTAATGCTGGAGAAACACTATTAAGGAAGAGCGCCTCCAACATAGCAATAGCAATCAAAGGGAATGCGGTTTACCAAGCGGATCGCAGTTGTCGGCTCGTTGGTCATAGCCTCAAAATCATTTTATATAAATGAGAAATTGACCCATGGAAATATGGATTTCTCCATAGGTGTATTGAGAGTAGCATTTATATGGAAATACTTAGGTGAGGCGAATAAAAACAAATTATTGAGTTAGTTATAGCGCTTTACCTCTGATAGCCCGATCAGATTACGAGCTTTATGACATGATAAAGAGTATCTTGAAATGAACGTTTATTCATCTTATTTTAATTTAATATATCACATAAAAGAAAAGTAATCTGTTTCACCAATACTTAAGAGCTTTCCCTTAACAAAAAAACGCATTCCTGTTGATCGCTACATAAACAGTGATCGGTTTTAACCCATGTCGTAGTTCTCTGAACTACGAAACTACTCAATAGGCAACATTGAGTCATCCAACGCCAGGCTCTTTGAGTGGGGGAAGTAGAAACTACGTCCAAGGGCTTGACGATTCCTTCCAAGCCACTGTGAGTTATGGAGCTTTCTTAGGATGTGGTGGGGTTTGACAGTGGGCTGTGATAAAAAGCTGCATGTAACCGCAAGCAGGCCCCGCCAAATCAATCGTGATTCGTGTGTACGAGAAAAACAAAAATGATTTGGGCAGAATAATCGGAATACGTGAGGTAAATTGGTTAACTGTCGGTGTGCTATTCATGGGTGCTAATGAAATTTTGGTTACAGTCGCCGTTTGTGACCGCGTAAAAATAGGAGAGGAATTACTACTCGATGAGCCAGTGAACGCCTCGTCGCTCATCCATCTGCCTATAGCACCAGTCGCTAACCTCGGTGTGCTTTTTCGATCGGACTGGGGCGATCTCCCTAGAGGTACTCTTCGTTTCGTGGCTGCGAGCCGCTAAGAGTGCCCCCAAAGTGCGTGGTCATCGATTTTGGTTTCGGCCTCGCCACTACCTCACTGGTGACCAATACATAGCCCGTGTCACATTTGCCAATCTATCCAGAATAAAGTTGATTTCGGAAAAAATAGCTGAATACCTTTTAACTACATTACTACATTACCTTTTAACTGTATTAACTTTTTGATTTTTGATATGTATATTTGATTTGCTACGCTCTTGGAATTTTGCGTTCTTCTTTCTCGTACAAAAAAGTTGTACCAGAAAGGCTATCATATTACTGCCAAAAAGTACTTTTTATAGAGGGCTCGTTGACCCATAGTGTTATATACCGATCGACTCAATTCGACGAATTGATGGGATATCTTCTGTATGTGTGTGTGTATGTCTGTGGACAAAAAAAACTCATTCATTTTTCGGGCACTTATCCTTAGCCAATTTGCTCGTGACAACTTGCATTCGACGGAAAATCCTGTTTCGTTGTTTCCTATTGAAAATCGGCACGATCGCACTGTGGACTCAGAAGTTATGGCCATAATACATTTGTTTTGTACGCAAAACGCGTGTAAAAAGCTCACTCATTTTTCGGGCACTTACCCTTAACCGATTTGCTCACGATAAGTTGCATTCGACGGGAAATCCTGTCTCGTTATTTTCTATTGAAAATCGGCCCGATCGTTATCATCTTACGTCCAACGTCTTTTGTACCACTAACAGTTTATTATCAAAACGTTGGTGGAATGCGCACGAAAACCAACGAATTCTCTCTTGCCGCTGTATCCAGCGATTATGACATTATAGTTATTACTGAAACTTTGCTCAGAAGTCATGTGCAAAACACCGAACTTGCTGATAATTACAACATCTATCGATGCGATCGCAGCAGCTCGACTAGTAGTCTCCAACGAGGTGGAGGAACTCTTATCGCAGTTAAATGCACTTTGACAAGTTTGTCGGTTCATCTATCGGAGAGTGAAACACTTGAGCAGGTTGTTGTGAAGGTTATGCTGACCCATAAATCCGTTTACATCTGTGGCATTTACTTGAGGCCGAACAGTGATCCCGATAAATTTGTTGCGCATTCCGACTGTGTAAATCAAATCGTCAACATAGCTACCCCCTGTGACACCGTAATCGTAGTTGGGGATTACAACCTTTCTCGGCTCGAATGGTTATATGATGACGAAGTGGAAGGATACTTGCCAACCAACGCTTCTTCCGAGCAGGAGTTAACTCTAACTGAAACTTTGATTGCTAGTGGCTTGAAGCAAATCTGCAATGTATCAAATTCGAACGGAAGACTTCTTGACTTGGCATTTGTAAGCGACTGTCACGAAGCTGAGCTTATTGAAGCACCATATTCAATTTTAAGCCCTGACCGCCACCACAAACCATTCGTTCTTCGTTTGGACTTTCATAACCCGGTTCATCATCTCCAATCTGCAGTGGAAGGAATGGACTTAGATTTTGACTTCTCTCGCTGTGACTACGAGGCTGTGAAGAACGAACTTAATTCACTTGATTGGTTCCAGATACTCAGTGGAGACGATATTAATACCTCGATTACATCATTCTACAACGCGGTCTTCGACACGATAAGCAGGCATGTTCCTCTTCGTAGATCTTTACCTCGGAAGACGTACAAGCAACTCTGGTGGAACGCTGAACTACAGCATCGACGTAACATACTTCATAAAACGCGTCGCAGGTTTTTCCGTAACCGGACTGCGACAAACAGAGCTCTTCTGCAAACCGTTGAATCGGAGTACGAAAATCTGGTGTCGTCTGCCTTTCGTGAGTATGTTCACCGTGTACAAAATGAAGCAAAACCAAACTGTCAGCTTTCTGGATTTTCATCAAAACCAGGAAAAAATCTTATACGATGTTGTCCACTGTGAGTTTTGCTGATGTTACATCAAATAATATCGTTGAATCTGTTGAGCTTTTCGCAAGTTTTTTCAAATCGGTGTACAATACGAATCCTCCTCCAGATTCGGCAGACCTTCTTAACTCTTTTCCATCATACAACATCAACATGAACTTTCCGCGCCCCACATTCTCCGTAGCTAAAATTTCAAAAACATTAGGAGCTGTCGATCCATCGAAAGGTCCAGGTCCAGATAGACTACCTCCTGTTTTCATTCAACGATGTGCTGACGTATTAGGATTGCCGGTTTGCATTTTGTTCAACATGTCGCTTGCGCTAGGAGTCTTCCCAGATGAGTGGAAAATATCAGCAGCTACTCCAATTCATAAGGCGGGTAGCTCCCATAATGTTGAGAACTATCGTCCAATCTCGATTCTTAGTTGTCTGGCCAAAACACTAGAACTGCTGATGTGGCCGCTAAACCTGTTATCTCTGAGTACCAACATGGCTTCGTACGAAATCGCTCAACTGTAACAAACCTGATGACCTACACTAGCATGCTGAATTCTAACCTCGAGAAGAGATGTCAAGTTGACAGCATTTACATCGACTTTTCGAAGGCTTTCGATAAAGTTCCTCGCGGATTAACTTTAAAGAAATTAGAACGTTTGGGATTTCCTGACTGGATTGTCACTTGGCTGCGTTCTTACCTGATTGGTAGGTCATCCTCCGTTAAATTAGGCACTGTCTCATCCAATACATATCCTACGCCATCCGGAGTGCCACAAGGCAGTCACCTAGGGCCGCTGATTTTCATCATCTTCGTGAACGACTTATGCTGTAAACTTCGATCTCATCGCCTCATGTACGCCGACGATTTGAAAATATTTCGAATTATTCGATCATTGACCGATTGTCTTGCGCTGCAACAAGATCTAGATATCATAGCCAACTGGTGTTGTTTAAATGGTATGGAGATAAATGCGTCGAAATGCAATTCAATAAGTTTTACCAAATGCAGAACGCAGATAAATTTTCGTTACTCGGCATGCGGAAACGAACTGAAAAGTGTGAGCTCCATAAAAGACCTGGGAGTTACGTTTGACCGCAAGCTGAATTTTGATGAGCATATTGCAACGACTACTGCCAAGGCTTTCGCCGCACTAGGCTTCATGCGCCGGAACGCTGATTTTGATGACGTTTACTCTCTGAAAAGCCTGTATTGCTGCCTCGTGCGAAGCATACTCGAATATGCTGTGCAGGTGTGGGCGCCCTATCACGAAATCAAGAAGACGCGAATCGAAAGGGTCCAACGCAGTTTTGTTCGTTTTGCCCTCAGGCGATTGCCGTCGGATAATCCTTTGAGGTTACCGCACTACGAAGAGCGATGCCAACTGATTCGAATCGAAACCCTTCGACAACGACGTGGAGATTTGCAGAGGGTTTTAGCATTTGACATTATAAACAACCACGTGGTCTGCCCTGAGCTCTTGCAGCAAGTTAACTTTCATGTCCCAGCCCGTCGCTCCCGCCAACGTCAGCTCTTCCAGTCTGTCCGACAATCCACAATGTTTGGGCAAAACCACCCGCTGGAACGTTGCTTCAACCTCCTCAACGACATTGATTGGTTGGATATTAATTGTAGCAGAACGATATTCAAAACTAGATTAAGGGAAATTTTAAGTTAGTATATAAGTTTTAAACCAGTCTGTACAGTTAACACTGAAGATGAAGATAAATAAATAAATAAATAAATTGTGTCTTGGGGAAGGGTCGTTTGGCCGAAACCTATTCGGCCGAAAGTCATTTGGCCGAACAAACCATTAGCCCGAACAAACCATTAGGCCGAAACCCATCTGGCCGAAAGAGTCATGAGGCCGGAAGGGTCATTTGGCCGAAAGGGTTGTTTTGGCCAGAAGGGTCATTTGGCCAATCGGATCATTTGGCCGAAAGGGTCGTTTGGCCGTAATGGTCGTTTGACCGAAAGGGTCATTTGCCCGAAAGGGTCGTTTGGCCGAAAGGGTCGTTTGGCTGAAAGGGTCATTTGATCGAAAGGGTCATTATGCCGAAAAGGTCATTCGACCGAAAGGGTCGTTTGGCCGAAAGGGTTGTTTGGCTGAAAGGGTCGTTTGGCCGAAAGGGTCATTTGACCAAAAGAGTCGTTTGGCCGAAAGGGTCGTTCGGCCGAAAGGGTCATTTGGCCGGGAGGGTCATTAGGCCGAAAAGGTCATTTGGCCGAAAGAGTCAATTTGGCTGAATAGGACGTTTGACTGAATAGGTCATTTGGCCGAACAGGTCATTTAGCCGAATAGGACATTTCTCACTTCTCACTGTAAAAAGCGAGTAGTGCGAAGTGGGTAGTGAGACGTCTCACTACTCACTTCGCACTACTCACTCTTCACAGTGAGAAGTTAAACGTCTCACTTCTTACATCTCATTTCTCACATTTCAAATGACTTATTCGGCTAAATGACCTGTTCGGCCAAATGACCTATTTGGCTAAATGTCCTATTCGACCAAATGACCTTTTAGGCCTAATGACCTTCTTCTTCTTCTTCTTATTGGCATTACATCCCCACACTGGAACAGAGCCGCCTCGCAGCTTAGTGTTCATTAAGCACTTCCACAGTTGTTAACTGCGAGGTTTCTTAGCCAGGTTACCATTTTTGCATACCATCGTATATCATGAGGCTAACACGATGATACTTTTATGTCCAGGGAAGTCGATACAATTTCCAATCCGAAAATTGCCTAGACCGGCACCGGGAATCGAACCCAGCCACCCTCAGCATGGTCTTGCTTTGTAGCCGCGCGTCTAACCGCACGGCTAAGGAGGGCCTAATGACCCTTTTGGCCAAATGACCCTTCCGGCCAAATGGCCCTTTCGGCCAAATTACCCTTTTGGCCAAATGGCTTTCGGTCAAATGGTCTGTTTGACCAAATGGTATATTCGGCCAAACAACTTTCGGCCGAATGGGTTTCGGTCAAATGACCCTTCCCCAAATAAAGGTTCATGTCATCAAACAAAACTGTACATCCGGGACCCATCTCCGTTACCTAGTAGTAAGTGGTAGCAAACTATTCAGCTCATCTGAACTGAATTTCAGTGGCTTAGTCAAAGCCTAGACGGGACATGGCAAATATTCAATGCGTTGAGTCATCTGTTTGTGATAGTTGTGAATCCGATTATGGAATTTCTTATCATATGATATGTAACTGCCCAGTCTACAGTGTTAAGAAAAACTCAAAATCTCAAAACTCATAAACGATTCAAATCACTCGTGAGTTGAAACGCACCCAACTCAGCACCTAAAAAATCATGGCTGAGTTGAATCATCCATTTAAATCATCGTATGTTTTCTTTTGTTCTCCTTCGTAAAATAACAGTAAATTAACGTTCAACACATAGAACAATGGATACTCTTGCGTATGTAAACAATAAATTGCCCCCAAATTGATTATAAACACTTTTTAGAGCGAAATGATTTTTTGGGAAATGAGTGAAATGATCCGTTTTAGCACGAAAAACTACGACGTGATGCATTATTTTAAAATCGCAAACGAGTTAGTTCGCGCGGGAGCGCTCAATGATTGAGTTTCATGAATGATTTCACCAACACTGCCAGTCTATGCGCAATTGCGTTTCCAAATATTTGGTAAACCCTTAGTTAGTAAAATTGACTTCAGCAACCTGAACCTTCAGAGTATGCTGTTGTTCATAACGCTTAGGCGTTGTACGCCCTCTTCAAGGGTCCCTTTCCCAAACTTCCCATTTTCTCCCATCCATATTCCTTTCCTTTTTGTTCACTTGCTTTTCCGTCAGGTGTGTGATGAAAAAGGTTGTGAAGGCGATGACACAAATTTCCCAAATTGAGGTGAATCTGGAGCCGACGTTCTGATGCCTGATCTTCTTCTTTTTATTGGCATAACATCACCAAACTGGGACAGACCCGCCTCGTAGCTTAGTGTTCATTAAGCACTTCCACAGTTCTTAACTGTGAGGTTTCTAAGCCAAGTTACCATTTTTGCATTCGTATATCATGAGGCTAACACGATGATACTTTTATGCCCAGAGAAGTCGAGACAATTTCCAATCCGAAAATTGCCTAGACCGGCACCGGGAATCGAACCCAGCCACCCTCAGCATGCTCTTGCTTTGTAGCCGCGCGACTTGCCGCACGGCTAAGGAGGGCTGATACCTGATACCTGTTAAAAATTTCAACCTGTGGAAGAATTTGTGTACCTTATAGCTGCAGCTGCGTATAGGGTTTATTGCGGACTTCGTAACCAGCTGATGTCACGTAGTTTGCCAGAACGAAAATCGATCTGTATCGCTCATCGAGGAGGAGCTGTAGCCCGTAAGTATCTAGTAAATAAATAGTCTATGAAGTATAAGACAATGGAGACGACCTGACTGTTGGTGTTGGAATACAAACGTTTCTGTGAAGACTACGAAGTGGTAGATTTAAATAAAAAAGTGCTAATTTTTAACAGAGGAAAAATAAATCAGGATATTTTTGAAAGAAAGTAGACGAGACAAACAAACCCATGCCTGCATAAGCCTCTGTTTTAGCATGCTTTCACGTTATTCTGTTTTTCTATACAAATGAATTACTGACCACTTATGAACAGGCTTCCAGAGCGCACATTGCGCATCGTGAGCCACATCAAAATTTGTCGCACGATCACAGTTAGTTCGTGTAGGTGAGATGAGACTTTTGCGGTCTCTCTATAATTCTCTCCGTCGCATCTCACGTACATGATAATCTGAGTGCTATGCGAATTATTTACGCATCGCATTCTACGAAGAGTGTGTATCATGCTACCGTTTCACATGCGACATATCATGAGACACAGCTCATGAGGCGGTCACATGTGCTGCCTTGAGCCGTACGGCTGTACCAGCTTTGTCTTTTCCTACCTACTCAATTCGCGTTGAAGTAAACGGAAGAGAGCTGAACGCGAGCGTTGTATCATGGTGGAATAGGATGAGTGTAGGCTATCCAACCATGTTTTGAACCAAAATGAAAGCGTTTGGCGTGTCGTTGATTATAATTATTATAAAATATGCATAGAAACATGTTATTGCAGCGAACTTTACTTTACATGAAAGGTTAGTTCATAATCTTTCTTCTTTTTACTCTTTTATGATTAATGTATGGAATACTGTAAAAATCCATAAAGACGCAAATTTGGTTGCCTGTTCATCATCTTGCATTGGATTAGTAACTCGAAACGTGTGAAAATCGCCCTAATTATCGATTTTTTTTATATCCTTAATGTAGACAAATTAATTCCGCCAGGCGCTTGCAATGCGGACTTGGCTGTAATAACAAGTTCAAAGCACGGTAAGAGATCACTTTTCTCCTTGCATAAACGTTACAATTTTACCCTTTAATAAATTATTTTTCGATTCTACGATGATGTCAATCGATTCGAGATAAAAATGGGTTTCTTCTGATACATTGAACTTACTCCTGTGTTATGATTTCAACCATTACCAGCCTTTTGAAATTGTGTAAAATTCAGTAGGTGATTCATTCGCTTAACTTTACTATTTAAGCAATATAGTTTAAGGTGACTTCCAGAGGCACTACACATAATGCTATTTTTCCTATCTTTCGTCTTATTCTTACTTTTCCCCTCGTAATTCTGGAGCAGAAAATTTCAGTTTTCTGTTGAGTGATGTAACTGTAAATGATACTTTTGGTACGCTTGGTACTTTTTCAAAGCCATATGTTATAGGAATAAAGATTTACATCTATGATCGAAATGTTTAAATGAACCTAATCGCTTCCTGATTTCCTAAATTTGCTATTCATACTTCCTAAATTTGCTATTCATACTGTTTTTTTAATTCCCCATCAAAGAGATATGATACACAGCAAAAGTATTGGAAATTTAGCGACATGACAGACAGTCGACAGTCGAAGCATTGTCCTGCCCATGATTATGGCCTATGATAAGAAAATACCAAATTTAATCAGATATTTTATAGTTTATCAGAGACTAAACTGACAATCGTGGAGGTTTCGGGAATTGTAAAGGAGAACTCTTTTCCGAAAAGCACCTCAGAGTCTGTGAGGAATTCTTTCCATTCCAAAAAAGTTTCAATTATGTTTTGAGATTTTCGAAGAAGTCTTGAAGTTTCTAATAGTTTCTGCTCTTCCATAAAATTTTTGATTTTTTCTGGAAGTACGTTATTATTTTTGCTAGTTCCGTGAGGGTCAGAGAATTTCTGAAATTTCACAATAGTTAACAGACCGACAGGTGAATTAAACAAAAGTTGAATATCTAAACGAGGATATAGCCAAATAACTTAGCTTAGACTGACTATACTTGTCAATGGTATTTTCTCCGTGACTAATCAGAACGCTACCATCCAAGTGAATAAAGGTTGAGATTTATCAGCTACTAGTTGACCCGGCAGACGTTGTCCTGCATAGTAGGCGAGAATGTGCATTCCGAACTGCCCATGCAAAGTTCGCATAGGAATCACAATTTTAGTTATTCACGGTTTATTCATCTTTACTCTTATATTTCCCATTAGGAAATATCATATAAACCCGTCGGAAACTATAACGAATGTTTCTGCTGAAGAAATGAAAAAAATCCATCCAGCCGTTTTCGAGTTATGCGGATACGAACACAGACCATTTCATTTTTATATATAAGAGAAGAAGATTCTGGATATATCTGGGAGTATAATTATTTTTAAGATTTCTAAAAACCCGTAGATAGTACTGAACACTCTGAAAAATTCTTGGACGATCATAAGCTTACTGGTAGACCATAGCGATGTTTCTGAGAGTTTGCTAAAGGTTCGAATTCCTAGAAGCTAGTGATAATTGACCTTTCCCGTCAAAAGTTGCATCTCGTTTCATTGTCTCAATCGTTTCTTTGGCTTATTTAAGGTCAACTTTCCAAAGAACCCATATTTTTTAAGCCTCTAACAATTTCAAAAATCGAAAACAAAAGCCGAAAAAGTGTTTTTTGTTTTAAATTTTAAAAATACTTAGAGGCGTCAAAAAATATGGGTTCTTTGGAGAAGTTGACCTTAAATAAAATAAACAATCGATTGAGCGAATAAAAAATGTTGACGGGAAAGGTCAAATGGAAACCATTAAATTTTTTTTTTAAATACAGAAATCCATAGCCACTTCTGAAAATTCGTAAAGATGTTTGAAGACATGCTTCTAGGAAATGATCTAGCGAAGCGAGTTTTATAACTTATCCGAGGATGTCCGAAAAAATCTTTTGAAATATGAGAGGACCTTTGGAAAATTCAGTTTTATCCAACCCACGTCTCGGAACGTCACCGCCCCTCTGATCATATTATAATCATATTGAAGACATAATGACAAACACTTACTAACATGTAGCATATAACAAAAGGAATACGTTTTCTTCAAGATGTTTATGACATTTTTTGATGTGTAGGGCAATCTGAAATATGACACAAAATACCGTCGCTACTCCATGGAGTCTACAAACGGTTAAAAACAAATAGATCAGTAACCAGATGTGTTCTCTAACTCGATGTAAATTCTGACTACTTTGATCAGTTTCTCCATACTAAGTTCAAAAATTTACCTCTCTAAGGGCCAATTTCTTCACCTCCGCTTAGTGCTTAAACCAGGTTTAAGTGTATGGGTAAGCATCGCTTAAGAGTTAAGCGAAGGTGAAGAAATTGGCCCTAACTCGATATCCTCCCTTACTCGATGGTCCCTTCAATAACGAGTAAGGGAAAGTTCATTGTATAACACTAGGGGTCTCAGGGCCTTCTATAAAGAGTTTATTTTTGGAGCGAATATATAGCCTTTACTCGTACTTAGTGTACGAGAAAGGCAAAAAGTAACTTGATGTTGAGTTTCACACATTTTATTTTTATTTCATATGATATCAAGTAAAAAAGCTCGTAATCTGAACAGGCTGTACAGTAAGAATGATAGAATTTATTGTCAGACCACTGTTGGCGCGGCCGGTGACTGATATGCGTTGAGAAAAATCGTTTCATTTAAAATCTCAAATTATTGTTATTGTGTACAAACAATAGTCGGAAGCAAAACATTTTTGTTTTTATTGCTTAGATGTTATACGGTTTCTCAGATTTAAGTAAAGGTATCCATGTCCGTATTATAGTAACCAAGAATTTTCCGAATCTGGGTTACTGGTCAAGTTTAATAAGAACGCAGTGTCGTATTCAAACAATAATATTTAATTCTGGCGATTTGACTTTCATTGCTAATCATATCTGAGGATACAAATATTGAATCCTAGCTATTAGTTTGAAGTACTGCGCCTCCCGACACAAAATGACTTCATTATTTATTCTATGAAAATTATGTGTATGCATTTTGATAGCTCATACAAAAGATATTTTAGTTACTAGATAAAGATTGTCGCTGTCGTCGCTGTCCGGAACATCTTTTGCTGGGGAGGATAGAGGATCTAAATGTCAATGAAGGAAAAATACATACGATTTGACAGTTTAGTACCACACATGTTTCGGACAGCAGAACAAAGGGAACCGAAGCGACAATCTTTATCTAGTAACTAAAATATATTTTGCTCATACTTATTTTAGGAGGAAATAACTATAAGTTAATCTATACTCATAATGTATTTTACTTCAGAAGATTTAAAACTGAAATTAAAATGATTCATTATTTTTGAGCGTCTTAGGGAAAATGTTACGCAGATAAAGACCTTACAATTATTCCATTTTCCTCCACTATTGTTTGTATAAACAGATACGTATTTCGTTTTCTACTTGAACATTTGTTGTGTTTTGTTATCGACTCTACTCGAAATTTAAGCCCAATGTTATCGCTTGGAATCAAAATTTTATCCTCAAGCATGATCAGGCCAGGATACAAAAAGTTGTCGTCCTTATATACTTTAACCGAAATATAAAAGAAAACACACCTCTTTTATTCTTTTGTTTTGGAAATTAGTTCGGGAAGCCTGATTGAGCCTAAAGTTGCAAAAAATGTACCTTGCATGTTGAAGAACAATTCCTCAGAACATTGTACGTTTATTAAATGACCATTTTTTAAATTTTCGGCTGATTTATTAGTGGTTAAGTAGTAAACCTTGGAATTCAGTGATTGCCATGAAAAACAGTTGATTTAAAAGTATAAGATTGCTAATGTCGTTCCTGTTCGCGTGACTAACATCTAGGTTATTTCGACCTGGCAGCCAAAGTACCGGTACTACAACTGTCAAACCGATGTTGGTGATGAAACCAAATATGCACTACAACATGATGCATAAATTATAGCCAATTGAAGTTTGTTGAAGCATAATTTGGCAAAATAATTTAAATGACTACCGCGCCACGAGCGTTCTACTACTTCTGCTTCTACTTGAAAAACATGCGCATAATATCAAAGGTGGCTGCGATATGTGATCTGACCGGGGCTCTGCTAAATTTCCCATTTTTCTCTCCCAAATCCAAATGATCACAAATCGTATCGGATAACCTTCAACCCCATACTCGAAAATATCCAACAATAATATGTGCTTGAATTGATATAGTCAAAAAGGCGCTATATGTGGTTTTGCAGAACCCCGTCATCCGACGTGGTCACATATATATCAAAACGCGCGCGAAATCAAATCATTGAAATCCAAAGTACACAACCCAGCCCCAAATAAATCAGCCAAAAACTAAATAAAAGTTCATTTAATCATTGTAGGTACAATGTGCTGTGGAATTGTTCTTCAAAATACCAATTGCCATTTTTGCAAATCAGGACAACATGCAAATCCGACTTTCTGAATCAATTTCTAGAATGAAAGTGCGACGGAACAAAGTGTGTGTATGGTTGATACTGCGGTGGCTACTCCAACATTTTCCCCTTCATCGATGAAGTATCCTAGTAGTTCATAACGAAGATGACAAAGCAAAGTAGAGAAGCACATGAGATATCTCAATGCGCTGTTGCACATGAGCTTGTCTCACAGCTATCTCAAAATAGAGCACGGTGAGCAGGAGATGCGATGAGATTTGATTCCATGTGGCGCATCGTAAAACGAAGCGCATGTGACAAGGCACATACGGATAAGACAAATTGTGTATGCTCTGTTGTTGCGCCTCTCCAAAACAAAATAAAAATGAGCCGAGTTGTCGCATCGCTCACGGTCACATTCGTGTATGCGTGAGATTTTTGGAAGCCTGCTTATGAAGCAAACTAGCTCCAGAGGCCAACGCTGCGGCGGATGGGATGCCATTCGACCGCAGTTTATGCTCTTTTTGTAGATACGTTGGTAGACACTATCAGAGAGTAATAATAAAGCGAAACCAATTGCATTCATTTGATTCTTGTACTATTGCTTTTCAGTTTGTGCTGATTTATGATGTTTTATCTAGACATACCTTTTGAGAAAATATAGCTCAGTTTGACATAGAATCGCAATAGTGTATTGCCGAACAATTCCATTTGTTGGCTTCCATTAATCCTCCTTGCATGATTTCATATTCAGAAACCAATTAAGTTGCAAGTTTCATAAAACGTAGATCGCTGTTGGCTGTACAGATTATAAGAACATGATGTGTCAATCTAGAATGAAAGAAGTCAGTCAAGAACTGGGCACAAAATTATATCGCCGAATGTAAGCATGCAAAATTTAATAGTAATTTATACACTGGGGTCACTTTTTACACGATTTGTTTTTGGTTTAATTCAGGCCTTTGGTATTATTGAAACATTGAGTTGACTCCACCCCTCAAAAAATCCATAAAAAAAATGATGAAAAATCAATCTGGTGCTATTTATGAAGCAGTGAAATCTGAGAAAGATCAAGAAATTGTTTAAATCTATCCGCGTAAAAGGCGACCCCATTGTGTTGCTAAAAAGTAGGGTAAGTTAATTGGTAGGTTTTTTATAGTCGTGTGTTGTTTAAAAGCAAACTCTTTATCTGAAGATGGCAAGTCGGCAAAAGGATCCATCTTTCGTAATGATTGCCCTATTGGTAATGTTTGCCCTATTCGCACATTCTTGAAATATTTCACAGAAAAGTAGCCGCTTCAATTCTATCGAAGTACTCTGTGCAGCAGAACACAGGATCAGAACTTTATGGCCTATGTTTCACTCAGGCGCCCATAAATACTGAACACTGGAGAGCGAATGTGTGCACAAAATTGCCAAAAGCAAGCAAACACAATGATCACCTCGACTCTTTCCCCAGGTTGTTCTTTATTCTAACAGCACACATTGATTGGAAGAGATATGTGGCGGCCCCTTGATTCTACCGAAGCAGCTAATATAAAAGCTCTCAATGCACTCGGCACTGGAGGCAAGTAGGTACCGATTTTATTACGTCAGCAAAACGTTTCCCGAATACAAAGTGTCGTTTTTATTGGGGGCCAGATATATGTCTACAATGCCTGTGTGGTGTAACAGAGGCCACTTTTGTCTTATTGCTTATTGAATATGGAATTATGCTATTGCATACATACCAGAGGAGCTCATTCATGGATTCATGGAATTGATATTTATTAATGATTTGATTCTAGTGGAAATAAAACCAGAGAAATGGTTGAGGAGTATTTCTGCAAAACGAATTGAAAAGCCTTCAAACATTAGTGATTTAAGATTTTGATAACTCAATAATGATAATATTATAATTTAACCCTTTGCTCTCCATGGTAGCTGTAGAGCTCCTTCAAATTTTGCACCTTCCATCTTCCTTACAACTTATTTCAACGACAAAAAGCAAGTTTTAGTACATCCCATAATTTGAATAGACTGCTTGTATAATGAATTTTGTGTAAATTAGTGAAACTATTGAAAACAATAAAAAAACTATTGATTTACAATGAATAATTTGTTTTCGTGTTCAACCAAATTCAGCTCTTCTAAAAAACTTATATGTAAGCATTTTTCGCAGAGATGATTCCATCCTATTAATATAATTGAAAAATCGCGGGAACGAAAGGGTCAAATAAATGGTACTCCTACAGAGCAGGCATGGTTACCGTATCCAGGAGATATTTTAAATATATAGAACTTTCGATTTGTGGTATAAGTTTAGATAGATAGGTAGTCGAACAAAAAACATTAGTTCTAGTGATGTTCGAAGAACCAATTCGGAACCCTTTGAACTAGCCATATCAAACATTTATATTAGCTCTCCAGAGGATTCAAAATGAAATTTTGAAAATGATTCTGAAGTTGCCTCCGTGGTATAGTACCAATGAACTTCATAGAATTTCTAATATGGAGACATTGCAACAAATGTCCAACAAAATAATTTCCAATTTTAGACAAAAATCGTTGCAATCTTCTATTGCAACGATTAACTCCTTGTACCCTTAGTATAAAATAGGTTAAGTTTAGTTTAAGTTGAAAACATTGTAATTCTTACATGGTTCAATTCAACCAGAGGAAAAATTCTAACTGCCAGAGGCAATTGAAATGTATTAATAATAACTAAAAATATGACATAGCAAATAAGGATGATAGTGTTAAGAAAACACGGAACAACTAGTCTAAGAGATGAATGCATGTATTAGATAATTAGCAAATAAAATTCGTTAAAAAAAACATTTATATTAGCATGGTCGATTCTTTCACTTATTTTAGGACAAAGTTTGTCTTCAAAATAGAGGAATCGATGAGGCTATTGAAATAAGAAAGGAACTAATTCCTAATTCTACAACAAAAGTCTTCACAATTTCCGTAGACTTCTAATAATTTGATAGATTAGAATAGGGGGAAAGACGGCTTTGGCAGGTTTTGTTCTATTATTGGCAGGGGGGTTTTTGTCGACCAAATTTTATGAAATTTGGCCACAACATTCTTTGATATGCAAAGAATGCTTAGGCCAAATTTGAGCATAGTCAGTCATAAGAAACCCCCTGCCAATAATAGAACAAAACCTGCTAAAGCCGTCATTCCCCCTACTTATTATTTTCAATCACGTTAACCTGCACGTTAGGGTCTCCAATTTGTATTGCCACCAAAGGCGTAAAATGCCAACCCAGAGATGACGAGCTCGATTCTCGGTCCGGTCCTGGATGATTTTGGGTGGGAAATATTCTCGACACCCTGGGCATAGTATATCCCTTGTACAAAATACACACTCATGCAATAGTGGATATAGAACAACTTTCAATTGATAACCGAGGAAATGCTAAAAGAATACTGAATTGAACAAAACAGGTCAAGTTACAGTTGGAATGTAGAGCCATATAAGAAGAAGAAGAACCTGCAACTTGTGCGTGAAATGAATTGATTTTTCCTGTTAAAAACTTTTATTCTCTCATTTGATTTTTTACTTTATTTAAGGTCAACTTTTCCAAAAAAATCCATGTCAAAAAAATTTCAAGTCGTTATTTTTCTGCCATTGTTGAAGAAGCAGTTTCTATTCAACTCAGAAGAGGACAAAAACATGACGACAGGACAAACAGGACAAAATTAAAATGTTCGCAGTCGCAGCTATATGGTGCATTGAAAAATCAAGGCTGTCCATACCCGCTAGTCCATAAGTGGCTGGAGTGTCGCTAAAAAAAATATTGTGGAGCTGGCGAAGAGCTACCAGTTTGGATGACTGTTGTTACCGAAGACGCGTCCTATCCACCGTCCTATTAAGTCTGTTAAGTAAATGTTGATCAACGGGACCAGAATAGTGTGAGAAACATCGTAGCAGACGCCATCAAAGTAGGACATCATGGGACATCGAACAAAGACGAGAGGAGGATTTTAAAGGAATTGAAGCAGAAACCAGTTTACTACATGAAGGCGGACAAAGATAATGGACAAAGAGGACTACGATGAACAGATGACAACAGAAATCAACGGAGGACCATACAGGCATTTGAGAGTGAACCCACTACCCGGACTAATCCGACTTACGGATAAAACGATAAAGAAATGCAAGACGATCATCGGAGAAGCCCGGGTTAAAATGACGAACCCTGTGTTACCAAGGATCAAAGGACTACCAAAGATACATAAGCCAGGTACAGAGATGCGAGAAATAGTTTCATCAGTGGGATCCCCTACACAAAACTTGGCCAAGTGGTTAGTCAAGGAGTTCCAGAGTATGCCGAAGCCGTTCCCCAGCAGATCAGTTGTAAACACCCAGGAGTTCACCGAGAGGATATTGGAATCAGGAAACATCGGAGAAGAGGACATCATGGTATCATTCGACGTAGCGGCATTGTTCCCAAGCGTTCCAGTGAAGGATGCTCTGAACCTTTTGGAGGATTGGCTACTAGAACAACGGACGGATACAGCATGGCGAGGAAAAGTAAAGATGTATCTCAAGCTTGCAAGATTATGCATGAATGAGAACTACTTTACATTCCGTGGAAGCTTCTACAAACAAACGAAGGGTGCACCTATGGGAAATCCGCTATCACCGTTTTTGTGCGAATTATTCATGGCAAATCTTGAGGTCAACCTAGAGGAACAAAGAGTACTACCCGAGAAATGGTGGAGATACGTGGACGACATTTTCAGCATTATTAACCGGAAAGCCAAATTACCAATTCGTTAGATAACTGCAACATGTTTTCGTTTCAGTTAGCACAGGCCGTTCGATAACTGCGACGCATTCTAGACGTCAAATGATTGTCAGACGACATCAGATGCAACAGAAGTGCACCTGATTATGCAGTGCAATGCAGCTATCATCGAATTTTCCTTGAAAACTTCTTAGAGTCTATCTGAAAACTCTTAAGAATTTACTGTTTTATCGTTGGCCATGTCAAACTAGTTGTCTTAATTATTCTAGACTGAGAAAGCCAACGTTAAAACATCCATTCTACCAGCCTCTCCTACAATTATGAAGAATTGTCTGTGTGAATTTCGAAGAATGCTCAACAGAATCTCAACAGAATCTCAACAGGAACTTTCCGTGAATTTCCGAAGATTTTCCTGTAGAAGTTAAAAACAATTTCTCGTGTAAATTCTGAAGTTTCTGATGTAAATTGCGACGAATTTTATGTTGAAATGTCAAACAATTTTATTTAGGAATTCTTAAGAGCTTCTCTTGGATTTCTTCTTAGATTTCTCGAAACTTCAGAGTTGCTCCCGTTGAAAATTCGAAAACAATATCCAGACTTAGGAAAAACTTATAATATTTTATAGAGAAGTTTATGAAATTTTTCATGCGAAATTCAAAAGATTCTTTCCTTGAAAATAAAAATCTTGGAAGCATTCAGAAAAAATGCAAATATAAATTTTCTTGAGAAACGTAATAAAAAAATCGCCACGCCGATTCACGCCGCCGAGTATATGCGACCGTGTGATGACAGTGCCATTCCTCTGCACGCCAGATCTAATAGCGCCTTCGAGTGCCGCGCGCCATTGACAATTGCGTAAAACCTTCACATATCGTTTCTATCCATGTTCTCCTGCGCTTCAGCTATCACACTCTCCTCGTGTTGCCTTTTTTCTGCGGTGGATTCGTTTCTCTTCTGCCCTTGCTACACTGTACCGCTCTCTGTTGGAACGGATACTAGCATTCGACTCCAGCAACATTTTTCTCGTCCGTCACTCGCTAGCACTCCTCATCAAACCAGCCATTTCGTTGGCGTCGCTGTGCAGTGCATAACACTTTCTGAGCTGTTGACGTCGCCAGATCCGGTGGCATCTCCTATCCGCTCGTCCAGCTTCTGGTGGTACTGTTCAGCAACTCCTTCAACTGACAAGCGCTGGATATTGAAACGCATCGTTCTGTTGTTTCGTGAATTCGTGACGCTGGAAAGTCGCGCCCGAATTTTTGCAACTACAAGGTAGTGATCCGAGTCGATGTTCGGACCTCTGAAGGACCTTACATCTATAACAGCCGAGAAATGTCGTCCGTCTACCAGCACGTGGTCTATCTGTGAGTAAGTGTCTCCACTCGGATGTTGCCAGATGTGTTTGCGGATATTCTTACGTGCGAAGTAGGTACTGCTTATCGCCATCCCTCTAGCAGCAGCAAAGGTTACAAGTCGCCGACCATTATCGTTGGTAGCGGAATGAAGGCTTTCCGCACCAATGACAGGGCGAAAGAAACTTTCTCTTCCGATCTGCGCATTTGCATCCCCGATGACAATCTTTACATCGTGGGCACTCTCCATAGGCCTTATCAAGGCTCTCACAGAACTCATCCTTCACGTCATCAGGTTTATCTTTCGTTGGGGCATAGATGCTGAATAGGCTATAATTAAAGAATTTGCCCTTCATTCGCAAATGCGGTCGCTTATCGGCTTCCACCGGATAACACGCTTCATCTGCTTCCCTATCACCATGAATCCAACTCTGCTCTGTCACCGCCGCTATAGTAGATGTGGTACTTGAATGAAGTGTTCGCTATGGGTCTGTTGTCCTTTACTTATTCGCAATCGTTGTCCTTTATTCGTTGCTGGTTCTGTTGCCGTTGAATCAATCCGTTTGCTCTTCTTTTGCCTTGCTTGGTAACTGTGTAATCTTCGGTAGGCTACCTTAGTTGCGCTACCTACATCGCGTTGAAGGGGCTGGTGTGCACAGTTTAGTTTAGAGTCCCTCGCTGGCACTTGGACGATGATCAGCCGCCCTAACATGGGGAACAGACACTGTTGTGAGCCGCTCCTAACATGGAAAACAGACGCTCGATCAGATTTGCACCTCCAGAGAGCAGCAAATTCCCCCTTCCCTGTCAGCATACGACCATATCCATAACCATACGACCGGGGTTGGTTACCCGATCTTCCCTAAGGTTGCTCGTATCCCGGCCAGCGCCATGAGGAGGTAGGAATAGGAGTTGCTGGGTAAGAGGCTAAGGACCGCAAAATGGGGTCTATTTTATTCCTTCAGGTACGCGAAGTACCAATGATACGCTTTACCCAGCATTTGCCATATAAAACAAATTTTTAGATTGCTGTGCTACACTTTTCAGAAAATCTCTAAGGGAAAATTCTCATTATACGATATTTTAATCAATCGGTGGTGGTTTTTGGAGGTTCACTTCTAGTTTTACAAGTTACTTACTTAAAATTAATCCAAAACTGTATTCGCTTAACACATTTATCGGACCGAGAATAAAATTCAAGGACTCCGCATTGGCAATCCTAGTCCCTATGAACAATTTGAAAGGCTTAATATTAAGTAACTATACTGGTTGTTTCTTATGCATATCATTAAGCGCCTGCTTTGACAAAAAAAGTATTAGGCTTTGGTCCAATTCGCGAATTAAAATCAAATTAAATGAAAACTCATATGTGAATATGTACGTTATGTGGAAGATATTGATTTGGAAAATGTATTGGAGGTAACCACTTTCCCTTCGATGGGACTCGAACCCATGACCCTACAGTACGCTAGACTGGTGCTTTAACCAACTAAGCTACGAAGGACCTCCGTCGGCCTTCGCAACCTAGCGGCTACTGAACGAGCTCGAGATTCCCAAATTGGACGCATAGTCAAATCACTCGCAATCCATTTCTCAAGCCAATACTTCCACATGTGTATTGTACACGTCCACATTAGAGGAGCGTGAGTATTTAGAATGTCTGGCGGCTATACACATGCTTACACAACCTCACTTGATCAGTACCGTTGCTGATGAAGAATGTGTATAGCCGCCAGACATTCTAAATACTTAGCACCAGATAGCTTATTTTTCGTTGCGACCAAAAATGAGTGGTGGAGTAGATTTTATTATGAGCAGTACAATATATAATGTGCTTCAAACATAAATATTGACATGAAATATTATAGAACTAGTCGATTCTATCATTTTCCAGAATTCTTTCAAGAGTTGGCTGTGTATGTGTAGAGTAGACTAGACTAGACATTCGCCCAAATCTGCGATTCAAATCTTTCGGTGCTGTCAGTTTGAATATGAATCTGAAACATTTATTTCCCCATTTTTTATACCAGTCAACTGTCAAGAAATTAAAAACGATATAAGTTCTATTTTCTGCAGATTTGAACCACGAATGAATCACGAGATTCAAATATTTTTCAATTGTTTTGGTCTATGAATGCGTCATTTTATCTACGGATCAATCCACTTTGCAATTACGGCGCTTTTCTTGGCAGCAACATAACGATTTCATTTTATTGAAAATTTGAATACTGTAAAACCTCTTTTTACGCTCCCTCCTTTTACGCTCCCTCCTTTTACGCTCCCTCTTTTTACGCTCAAAATTCCAAATAACGCTCCCTCTTTTTACGCTCCAAATTCGAAATAACGCTCCCTCTTTTTACGCCCTATAGGAGCGTAAAAAAAGTTTCAAGCATTTATATGAGGCAAATTTGGATTAGTTTCGGAGGTTGGTTTTAGATGATCTAAGTACTGCGGATGTTCTAGAAACAGAATATAGGCTTGCATGCGAAGTGGTATTAGCTGTTGTCATGATCTACGAACTCCACACAGTCAAGATCTGTTGATCAACCTTCGTAATGGAGACAGTTATTGAAAAATAAACAAGTTGTGTGACCCCTTCTTGGTATATGTTTGTATTCCAAGTAGTTCTTGTTGTTATCGTGGGCTCCAAGGAGTCTACGAACTCCACAGAGTCAAGGTCTGTGGATCAACCTCCGTAATGGAGGCAGTTATTGAAGAATAAACAAGTTCTGCGACCCCTTCTAGGTATATATTTGTATTTCAAGTAGATCTTGATGTTGTCATTGATGCCAGGTAGTCTACGAACTCCATAGAGTCAAGGTCTGTGGATCAACCTCCGTAATAGAGGCAGTTATTGAAGAATAAACAAGTAGTGTGACCCCTTCTGGGTATATGTTTGTATTCCTTGTAGTTCTTGTTGTTGTCGTGGGCTCCAGGAAGTTTACCAACTCCATAGAGTCAAGGTCTGTGGATCAACCTCAGTAACAGAGACAGTTAATGGAGAATAAACAAATGGTGTAACCCCTTCTTGGTATATATTTGTATTCCAAGTAGTTCTTGTTGTTGTCGTAGGCTCCAGGTAGTCTACGAACTCCACAGAGTCAAGGTCTGTGGATCAACCTCTTTAATGGAGGCAGTTATTGAAGAATAAACAAGTTGGTTGACCCCTTCTTGGTATATATTTGTATTCCAAGTAGTTCTTGTTGTTGTCGTAGGCTCCAGGTAGTCTACGAACTCCACAGAGTCAAGGTCTATGGATCAACCTCCGTAATGGAGACAGTTATTGGAAAATAAACAAGTTGTGTAACTCCTTCTTGGTATATGTTTGTATTCCAAGTAGTTCTTGTTGTTGTCGTAGGCTCCAGGTAGTCTACGAACTCCACAGAGTCAAGGTCTGTGGATCAACCTCCGTAATGGAGGCAGTTATTGAGAAATAAACAAGTTGTGCGACCCCTTCTAGGTACATATTTGTATTTCAAGTAGATCTTGATGTTGTCATTGATGCCAGGTAATCTATGAACTCCATAGAGTCAAGGTCTGTGGATCAAACTCCGCAACGGAGACAGTAATTGGAGAACAAACAAGTTGTGTAACCCCTTCTTGGTATATGTTTGTATTCCAAGTAGTTTTTGTTGTTGTCGTAGGCTCCAGGTAGTCTACGAACTCCACAGAGTCAAGATCTGTGGATCAAACTCCGTAATGGAGGCAGTTATTGAAGAATGAACAAGTTGTGTGACCCCTTCTGGGTATGTGTTTGTATTCCTTGTAGTTTTTGTTGTTGTCGTGGGCTCCAGGAAGTTTACAAACTCCATAGAGTCAAGGTCTGTGGATCAACCTCCGTAATGGAGACAGTTATTGGAGAACAAACAAGTTGTGTAACCCCTTCTTGGTATATGTTTGTATTCCAAGTAGTTCTTGTTGTTGTCGTAGGATCCAGGTAGTCTACGAACTCCACAGAGTCAAGGTCTGTGTATCAACCTCCGTAGGCAGTTATTGAAGAATAAACAAGTTGTGCGACCCCTCCTAGGTATATATTTGTATTTCAAGTAGATCTTGATGTTGTCATTGATGCCAGGTAGTCTACGAACTCCATAGAGTCAAGGCCTGTGGATCAACCTCCGTAACGGAGACAGTTATTGGAGAATAAACAAGTTGTGTAACCCCTTCTTGGTATATATTTGTATTTCAAGTAGATCTTGATGTTGTCATTGATACCAGGTAGTCTACGAACTCCATACAGTCAAGGTCTAATGATCAACCTTCGTAATGAAGACAGTTATTTGAGAATAAACAAGTTGTGTGAACCCTTTTCAGTATATGTTTGTATTCCTTGTAGTTCTTGTTGTTGTCGTGGGCTCCAGGTAGTCTACGAACTCCATAGAGTCACGGTCTGTGGATCAACCTCCTTAATGGAGGCAGTTATTTGAACATAAACAAGTTGTGTGACCCCTTCTTGGTATATGTTTGTATTCCTTGTAGTTCTTGATGTTGTTATTGATGCCAGGTAGTCTACGAACTCCATAGAGTCAAGGTCTAATGATCAACCTTCGTAATGAAGACAGTTATTTGAGAATAAACAAGTTGTGTAACCCCTTCTTGGTACATATTTATAAAGCAAGTACTTCTTGTTGTTGTCGTGGGCTCCAGGTTTTCTACGAATTCCATAGAGTCGAGGTCTGTGGATCAACCTTCGTAATGGAGGCAGTTATTGGAGAATAAACAAGTTATGTAACCCCTTCTTGGTATATATTTGTATTCCAAGTAGTTATTGTTGCTCTCGTGGGCTCCAGATAGTCTACGAAACGGACATGAAATATGGACAATGCTCGAGGAGTATTCTAGAGACGGGTGCTTAGGACCATCTTTGGCGGTGTGCAAGAAGACGGTGTGTGGCGGCGAAGAATAAACTACGAGCTAGTCCAGCTCTACGGAGAACCCAGTATCCAGTAGCTAAAGCCGGAAGGGTACGATGGGCAGGACATGTTGCACGAATGCCAAACAGCAACCCTGCAAAGATGGTGTTCGCTTTCGTTCCGGCAGGTACGCGACGGCGTGGAGCGCAGCGGGCGAGATGGGCAGATCAGGTGCAAAATGACTTGGCGAGCGTGGGGCGTATTCGAGGATGGAGAGATGCGGTCTCGAACCGTGTAGTGTGGCGTCAAATTGTTGATTCAGTGTTATCTGTTTAGATGTAGACTAAATAAATGAAAATGAACTCTATATTTTCGCATTCCATGTACTGCTTGTTATTGTCATGAGTTCGAAGTAATCTACGAACTCCGTAGAGTCAAGGTCTACTGGTTACCCTCCATGATGGAACCATTAATTGAAAAAAATAACAAGTACGCAACTCCATCTGTTGAAATGTGTGCATCCCAAGTAGTTAAAATTATTGTCATTAGCTTCAGGCAGTTATTGAAGAACAAACACGGTGTGTAACCTCATTTTGAAATATTTGCATTCCAAGTAGTTCTTGTTATCATGGGGTCCAGGTAGTATACAAAATTCATTCATATCACGTAAGTAACTGTTTATTCATTGGAAATGCAAAATGTGAATAAATTGGAACGAGGCAACTTCACGCCGGAAACGTAAGGAAAAAAACGGGCTAATATAACATAGACCATGTACCGTATTTATATCAGGTTAAAGACCAACTAGTTATTGGTGTAAGCCTAGAAGTATTACTCCATAAATTTCTAGGATGGCCATTAGCATATGCCATGGACACATTTTATTCTATGTACCACAAAGGGGTTGTACCACTTTTGAAACAAGGCGAAAGATTTCTGGTTACGCGTGTAGATATTAAGGCCTATTCCAGGATTTTTTTGGATGACCGTGAACCTATGCAATGGACGCATTCTATTCTATGTACCACAAAGGGGTTGTACCACTTTATAAACAAAGCGAAAGATTTCTGTTTACGCGTGTAGATCTTAAGGCCTATTCCAGGGTTTTCGTGGATGACCGTGAACCTATACAATGGACGCATTCTATTCTATGTACCACAAAGGGGTTGTACCACTTTTGAAACAAGGCGAAAGATTTCTGGTTACGCGTGTAGATCTTAAGGCCTATTCCAGGGTTTTCTTGGATGACCGTGAACCTATACAATGGACGCATTCTATTCTATGTACCACAAAGGGGTTGTACCACTTTTGCAACAAGGAGAAAGATTTCTGGTTACGCGTGTAAATCTTAAGGCCTATTCCAGGGTTTTCTTGGATGACCGAGAACCTATGCAATGGACGCATTCTATTCTATGTACCACAAAGGGGTTGTACCATTTTTGAAACAAGGCGAAAGATTTCTGGTTATGCGTGTAGGCCTATTCCAGGGTTTTCTTGGCTGACCGTGAATATTTGCAATGGACGCATTCTATTCTATGTACCACAAAGGGGTTGTACCATTTTTGAAACAAGGCGAAAGATTTCTGGTTATGCGTGTAGATCTTAAGGCCTATTCCAGGGTTTTCTTGGATGACCTGGATGCAATGGACGCATTCTATTCTTTGTACCACAAAGGGGTTGTACCACTTTTGAAACAAGGCGAAAGATTTCTGGTTACGCGTGTAGATCTTAAGGCTTATTGCAGGGGCTTTCTTGCATGACCGTGAACCTATGCAATGGACGCATTCTATTCTATGTACCACAAAGGGCTTGTACCATTTTTTGAAACAAGGTGAAAGATTTCTGGTTACGCGTGTAGATCTTAAGGCCTATTCCAGGGTTTTCTTGGATGACCGTGAACCTATGCAATGGACGCATTCTATTCTATGTACCACAAAGGGGTTGTACCATTTTTGAAACAAGGCGAAAGATTTCTGGTTATGCGTGTAGATATTAAGGCCTATTCCAGGGTTTTCTTGGATGACCGTGAACCTATACAATGGGCGCATTCTATTCTATGTACCACAAAGGGGTTGTACCATTTTTGAAACAAGGCGAAAGATTTCCGGTTACGCGTGTAGATCTTAAATCCTATTCCAGGGTTTTCTTGGATGACCGTGGACCTATGCAATGGACGCATTCTATTCTATGTACCACAAAGGGGTTGTACCATTTTTGAAACAAGGCGAAAGATTTCTGGTTATGCGTGTAGATCTTAAGGCCTATTCCAGGGTTTTCTTGGATGACCTTGAACCTATGCAATGGACGCATTCTATTCTATGTACCACAAAGGGGTTGTACCACTTTTGAAACAAGGCGAAAGATTTCTGGTTACGCGTGTAGATCTTAAGGCATATTCCAGGGTTTTCTTGGATGACCGAGAACCTATGCAATGGACGCATTCTATTCTATGAACCACAAAGGAGTTGTACCACTTTTGAAACAAGGCGAAATATTTCTGGTTACGCGTGTAGACCTTAAGGCCTATTCCAGGGTTTTCTTGGATGACCTCGAACCTATGCAATGGACGCATTCTATTCTATGTACCACAAAGGGGTTGTACCACTTTTGAAACAAGGCGAAAGATTTCTGGTTACGCGTGTAGATCTTGAGGGTTATTGCAGAGGCTTTCTTGCATGACCGTGAACCTATGCAATGGACGCATTCTATTCTATGTACCACAAAGGGCTTGTACCATTTTTTGAAACAAGGTGAAAGATTTCTGGTTACGCGTGTAGATCTTAAGGCCTATTCTAGGGTTTTCTTGGATGACCGTGAACCTATGCAATGGACGCATTCTATTCTATGTACCACAAAGGGGTTGTACCATTTTTGAAACAAGGCGAAAGATTTCTGGTTATGCGTGTAGATATTAAGGCCTATTCCAGGGTTTTCTTGGATGACCGTGAACCTATACAATGGGCGCTTTTTATTCTATGTACCGCAAAGGGGTTGTACCATTTTTGAAACTAGGCGAAAGATTTCCGGTTACACGTGTAGATCTTAAATCCTATTCCAGGGTTTTCTTGGATGACCTTGGACCTATGCAATGGACGCATTCTATTATATGTACCACAAAGGGGTTGTACCACTTTTGAAACAAGGCGAAAGATTTCTGGTTACGCGTGTAGATCTTAAGGCATATTCCAGGGTTTTCTTGGATGACCGAGAACCTATGCAATGGACGCATTCTATTCTATGTACCACAAAGGGGTTGTACCACTTTTGAAACAAGGCGAAATATTTCTGGTTACGCGTGTAGATCTTAAGGCCTATTCCAGGGTTTTCTTGGATGACCTCGAACCTATACAATGGACGCATTCTATTCTATGTACCACAAAGGGGTTGTACCACTTTTGAAACAAGGCGAAAGATTTCTGGTTACGCGTGTAGATCTTAAGGCCCATTCCAGGGTTTTCTTGGACGACCGTGGACCTATGCAATGGTTGCGTTCCAATGTATCACAAAACACAGGTCCAAACTCCAGGAGGTTCTTGTAAAACTTTAAATACGTGAAAACGATGATGAACTTCTTACTGTGCGTTATCAAGGATCTTCACCACTCATGACTTGTTGATTTTTTGGCGTACCAAGAACATCTTAAGGTCTCAGTATTCAAACAATTGGACGACCATGATAACGGAAACAATTTGGACGACCCTAATACCAAAATTGGTAAAAGACACATCTCAAGACTAAAAGTGAGTTAAATATCAAATTTTGCTTACCTAAAAGATTGCAAACTTTTTTTACGCTCCAAATTCCAAATAGCGCTCCCTCCTTTTACGCTCAAAATTCCAAATAACGCTCCCTCTTTTTACGCCCTAAATTCGAAATAACGCTCCCTCTTTTTACGCTCTGATTCCATTTACGCTCCCCCGTTTTGGGCGCAAAAAGAGGTTTTGCAGTACCATGAATGGAACACTACTAGGGGAAACAGCAAGTTTGTTCTATTTTGCTCAAGATTCAAACTAGAATAGTGGTAAAAAAATTGGAATGAAACTGAATCACTATTGATTTCTCTCTTAGAAGCTTTGAAAAATATGGGTTCTTTGGGAATGCTACCCTTAAGGTGAAGATGGGTTAAGTACCAAAACAAAGCTTTGAAAATATTGGTACAATAAAAACTGTCATATACTGTATTGGTATCGTATTTATAAAAAACATAAAATATTAGTAGGGTGGTTCAAAAAACGACCCAGCTCCAACACGCTCAATCGATTCCGTCCCATGCTCCGAGTGTCCTCCAAAAATCGAATTGAACAAAAACTGGTTGAGCACAAGCCGGTTCAAGTTTGTATGAAAACTAGTATGGGAAACAAAACCTTTCGTTACACTGGCTACAGCGCCTCCCCTCCAAACGCTGGCGAAAAAAGAACCCACATAGCTGAAAACAACATTCTAAAGACTTCACTGAACGAAAATCGTAACGCAAAAAATAGCATTTTATACCCCGCTCACCTCCATGTCACACTTTTTGTATGCAGTATTTGCCCCTGGTGCAATAGATATCACTGACAAATTTTGGCTATTTTGTTGAAGCACACGTTTCTGCCTTCTGAGAAGCCTAATAAATATCTAAAAGCCTAATTGATCATGCTAAAGACACGCAACCTCGATTGAAATCGACTTCTAACTATTGGAACGTTAAAGCTCTTGAATATTTCATCCATTCATATGGTCTCCCCCCTCGTCACCGCCCAAAGACGGAGCGCCACAATCAGAATAATATAAAATTCAACCTCGCCATATCAATTGTCATACAAACCTGAAACGACCTTTGCACAGTAAGTCTCTATTCAAACCAGCCCAAACCATCGGATGACACCCAAATTATAAATCATAATCGACTGAGCGTGGCGGAGCAAATTATTTTTTGAACCACCCTAGTTATTAGTTTGCTGCTGCCGGTGCCGGTGCACCGCGGTGTTTACATTCGCTCCGCGATCAGTTTTTAATCGTTTTTTTTTCGGGCAAAAATAGGAGTTTATATTAAGTTTTCGGTTTAAACAAGTGACTGATTTCGAAAAGTGATGTTTATATTGCATTCCATCAACATTTCGGGCTGCTCATATGCGGAGAAGTGAGTAAAAACTTGATTTTTTCAGTGCCCTTTGAGAAGAAGTGAAGTGCAGTGATGAACCCACCAAATCGCAAACGGCTAATAAATCGGCACGAAACTGCTGATTTATGATATTATTCGAGCTGAAATGCATAAGAGTCTTTGGATAAACATGTTCATGTTCATGTTCATCACGGGAAGTGATCAAATATGCTGTGAACAGGTTAGTAATTTGAATATTAAACTTTTGTTCGATGCTGTTCGATGCATTCGAATGTTGGTGGGAGAGGAGTGCGGGAGGCGTGGGGTTGACCCGTGGGAGGTTCGGTGCCATATTGACTGCCATCGTGGTATAGAGATGGGCAAAACAGCTCATTGCAGTGAGCGGATCTGATCCGTTCAGCTCATTGAAAAGAGTCAGCTCCTTAGATCAGCTCTTCAGTTCTTTAATGCTACATATATTAAAACATAATTGTTAATATTATTAATTTAATTTTAATTATCGTTGAAAAATTTGAAAAATTTATGTCATTCATTTATTTATTCATTCATTCATCATTTATCTATTTACCTCACTTTGAAATTTTTATAATGTTAAGCTATAGTGAGGTAATAATTTCTATTGAAAACCCGACAATTTTAAACTAATAACATTTATTACGCTTTTTCTGACCTAGACGGTCTTGAAGTCTAGGAGTTCATTTAGAATCTTCACATTTATTTCTATACAAAAACTAACTCAACATTATTTTCTATTCATAACTCTAAGTTACATTTTGTTGATAACGTTTCTCAAATCGGTAATTTGAATAATTCAGTCCCTAGTCTTTGATATGTATATGAACCATATCACGTGTCATAAGTTTTCTCTTCATACTGGTTGCAGTAGCCTTGTTTGCGCGCGCGGTTATAACCATGCGTAGTTGACATTTCCATACAAGCGAGCCCATTCATCTATATTGGTTCCCGAAATGCGAGAGAACTTAGAACAAGAGAGTAAAAAAATACAGAGCACGGTGCTACAAACAGAGTTCACATGTAGCAGTATGCTGGCGGGAAAACCCGTCGCAAGCAAAAGATCCGCTCCGTGCAAGACACAGCTCCCAGTTCGGTTCGTTTGAACCACACGGTTCGCTCGCTAGAATGGGTCGCGACTGATCCGAATCGAGATCCGTGTCGCACGGATCTGAGCTGGTAGCGCAGCTCGCTTCCATGTCACAGCAATTTCGAGCTGGACGACGACATGAGCGGAACTGAGAGTTGTCCGGATCTTCGGATCTTTTGCTTGGTACGGTTCGTTCGCTACCGCACTACTAGGTATCTTTTGTGTGTTTGTTCGTAGCGCCGAGCATGTGGGTATGGGTTTAGAAATAGATGGCAAGCTAGATTATTTTTGCTTGTGTGTTTCTTATTCCTCTCTGCAGCAGAAAGGATTTCTGCTAGATGGTGCTGTCGCTTGGCTTGATGGTGTTTGAAGTACAAATAATGCGCGGTACTGGACTGGAATGCTCATGCAAGCTCGCATGTGTTGTGTACCGCGAGCGTGGTATTTTCGTTTGTGTTGTACAAAATACAACAGCGCGCGTACTCGAGTACGTACGCTCGAGGGAGTTTCTCTAGGCGCGTGTTTGACAATGATTTCATCAATTTAAAGTGAGCTGCTGAGCTGGGGTTCTTTAAAAAAGATCCGTGGGTCATTAGCTCAATGTAAGGAAGCGAATCTTTCGAACAGCTCCTGAGCGGAGCGCCCATCTCTATCGTGGTACTCTTCCAACTATGTCCTTAACTAAGTCAAAGATTTGACTTAGACAGTAGAACGAGATAACAATTTTGACCGGAATGGTCAATTGAATATGAAGCACAAGCTAAACATTAATGAAATGCTAAATTAATGATTTCGTGTGTGTTACTTCTACGTGAAGTTAAACGATTTACAATGATATGGACGCAATGAGAAAACAGAACTGTGCAATAAAAATCCTATTCGACTAAATGCTGATGTCATATTAGAAATTTGGAGACAGTACTCGTCGTTAGCAAATCCTTCCGCACGCGATGGCATATGAGCAAGTCAAACCACCTTCCTTTTGCCAGTGGAGATATATCAGCTTCCACACTGATATTCTTCCCTCCCCCTTCATACGGGAGCTTGGCAGAAGGAAGGTCGTGCGATATATGCCATCACAAATATTGCCCTCCGCTCGCTTTCAAATCGACTTCTATAAAAACATTCTTCATGCCTGCCGTATCCTAACGGAACTATCAATTCTATACTTTCGCCTCTAATGCTATCATGAACATGTACGTCCAAGTTTGGAAGATGATATTAGCATTTCCATATCATTAATGAAATGGCCAAACATAGAAAAGCTTTCAATTAATAACCGGTGAAATGCTATTAGAACGACTAAGATGAGCAGGCATTGTAAGCAGTTCAATGTAGAACCAATGGAGAAGAAGAACCGTTTAAATTTCCGAGGGTCTCACCTCTATCACCCTAACGAAACGGATATCACATCCTCAAGCTAATTTTCAAACAGCAATCATCGGGACGGGCAATTTATAATTAATTTGGGAAATAAATGTTGAATTCATACACCTTCTTACCCCGTGCACAAAAACAACTACTTGGAAAAAATGAAAAGGGGAAAACGGCAAGCAGAAACAAAATTAAACTTATATCACTCTTCATTTGCGTTAATAGCATTTTACAGATTCATTTACAGCCATTTTTATTCCCTCACTTAGATACTAACACTTTGCCAAAAGAAAAAAGAGGAGAGGCAGTACCAACACAGGAGTGCAAATTGCATCGTCTTCGCCACGCACCACTACACCGTCGAAGGCTCTCGTTGTGTTTGTTTACACCAGTCGGAGCCGCACGAGTAGGATAGTTGTATACAGCCCTGCAATCAAATTGCATTTCTACTCCCACAACCAGGCGGTGTCTGGACCGTGACAGTTGTGTTGGTATAGGATCATAACAGAGCAACAGATACACAGCGCATCAGTGCAAATCACAATCGTTAATATTTAAATCGTAATTGAATACATTATTTCATCATCTGTTATAACAGAAACCAAATTGGAGAAATAAACTTAAACAATAAAATAAAATGAGTTTTCCTCTTTCCTTCATCCGTTTTCAGATCACGGTTTCCCCGTATCCTCAACATCGAACAAAGTAGAAATAAGGCATGCAGCGAGAAATCAATTTTAAGGAAAATTAACTTCATCAGCTCTCTGGGATGACTAGCAATATTGCTACAATGTGGCACAGAATTGCACTTCTGAGGAAAAGCCACAAAATGGGTCTCTTGGCGGTACATTGAATGAAATTGAATTTGTTGCCGTGAACGGTGAGAAAACGAAAATCATATTTACCGTCATAGTCAATTGAAATAAATGGTTATTCCTCGGAGAGAAGTGATTCGGTATCCATCACCACGAACCGCCATGCCAGCTAAACAACAGTCTGCCTAGGGACGTGATGTGCAAATGTTCGACGAGTAAATCAATTTTAGCG
Organism: Armigeres subalbatus; assembly: GCF_024139115.2. NCBI lineage: Eukaryota > Metazoa > Arthropoda > Insecta > Diptera > Culicidae > Armigeres > Armigeres subalbatus. The sequence continues at coordinate 131,844,578 of NC_085139.1, read as the reverse complement.
TAAATGGAACACAAAGGACTACAAAAGCCATTGACTTTTATGACTTTGAATTTTCCTGAACATGATTATTATAGTAATCAAATACGGCTAACAGAAATTTGCCTTCATACAGTTACACGTTGCATTTCGATACAATAAACTAACGTTTCAGTATACTTTTTCTCATTGATCCGTGTTTTCTTTCAAGTTGTTTGTAATGGGTAGGTTACGTGCGGCTTTTTGAGCCAGCGCAACATCCTGTTTCGACGAATGAGGCCTATTAAGAGTCTCACCCCACATCAGGACTGGAACTAGTGCGTCAAGTTGTTAAAAAATATGTAACCCAGATTTAAATCATGGCCGACGAGAAAACTATCTTGGAGGATAGCCATTAAAAGTTTTATTTTTGTTAATACAAATTCTTATGATTTATAATTCTATTCTTATGAAATATTTTGGGTGAAATTAGGCCATTACAAAAATTTAATGAAAATTATATCCCAGCTCACTGGTTTCCAAGGGAGGAGTATAATAAAAAATAAATATTAAAATAAAAAAATATCCTCGGATATGTAAAATAGTAGTTTGTGCCACTAGTTGCAAAAAAATGATTCTTTCAGCATGAGTTGTACGTTTATCCCACGAGGCTTGCAGAGTTGGATAAATACTACGAGTGCTGAAATTATCGAGTTTTGCAACGATCAATTTTAACACGCTATTTTTTGCAATGACGAAAAATGGGGTTCAATATGGTAAATTTGTAGCAAAACGGTACAAACTGATTTACTCCATATGATCATTTTTACTAATAAATCATATTGCTGCAGAGAGCAGTCCTATTCCATGTTATCGTGCCACATTGCATAGGTCGACAAGTCTATAAGCGATAGATGAACTTTCCTTTGAAAAATTCTGGCCAATGTCATGGCCATCAAACTATTCCATTTATTACGCGACGCAGAGAATACACTATTATTTTGATCACTTACCCGAGCTTGATCAGCAAAATGTAATCATGTAACTACTGTGCCGATGTTGGGTTTCCATTATAGCACCCAAATGAGTGCTATAATGGATTTTTTGCAATTCCTGATCATAATACCTGGTTTACAGTTCGTCTTTGAGTGATAAAACGGCCTACTTTTCCATACCAACAAAGCGGGTGCTTTAATGAACATTATGCAACTCAAAAGGGTTGCATAATATCCATTATAGCACTCATTTGGGTGCTATAATGAAAAACCAACATCGGAACAGTAGTTACATGACTACATTTTGCTGAATTAGCTTGGAATAGTGTTCAGATAATGTATTCTCTGCGTCGCGTAATAAATGTAATAGTTTAATGGACATAACATAAGAATTTTCCAAAGGCGAGTTCATCTATCGCTTCAAGGCTTGTAGAGCTATGCGATGTGGCACGATAACATAGAATCTGGTTGTTCTCTGCAGCAACATTATTTATTGGCAAGAATTATCATGTGGAGTAAATCAGACTTCACAGTTTTGGTACAGATTTATCATAATAAAGGTCATTTTTCGTCATTGCAAAAAATAGCGTGTGCAACTCGTTGCAAAAGTCGATTTTTCAGCACTCGTAGTATTTATCCAACTCGGCAAGCCTCGTTGGATAAACGTACAACTCGTGCCGAAAAAATCATCTTTTTGCAACTAGTTGCACAAACTACTATTATGCAACCCATTTGAGTTGCATAATGGTCATTAAAGCACCCAATTGGTTGGTATGGAAATGTAGGCCGTTTTATCACTGAATTACGTACTGTAAGCCTACGTTATGATCAAGAATTGCAAAAAATAATGTTTTTAATGTATTTTTCACGAATTGTCCATTGAGTTGTCAATTTAGTTTTTATAGGTATTTTCAATAACGTTCTTATAGATTACCTTTGTTCATAAGCACGTGTTCGGTTGAGAACAATGGGACTGAATGTAAACATCGAAGCACCAGCTAGTTTTGTTGTGTAAACATGATCAGCTGGACAGTTGAGAACAATGAAAAAATATATAAACATGAGGGGGGGCTGACGACAAATGTCACGATCTTCAAGTGAAATGCGCACGGTAGCCAACAGCAAAATCGAAAGGGGAATCTGAGTACGCCGAAATTTATTTCATGAAACTCTAAATGGTGAAAAAATCGCAATAAATCCCTCAAAATATTCTGAATTCGGTTTTTGCTGCCCCCACAAATCCCTATTCTAGGGCAAAAAAAAGTCCAAGGAGGGAGGAGACCTTTTTAATATTCATATCGGCCTTGTTGTGGAACGGAAAATGTTGGGTAATGCGTACTATTGGTGCTCGTACCTGAAGAAAAAAAATAGACCCTATCTCGCGGTCATTAGCCCACCAACCTTTCCGTGGAGCCAGGTCCCAGGCCCCCACAAATCTTATGTACCAAAACCAACCCATTTTTTACATTTTGGGGCCCCACAAACTGTCGGCCCGGGGTTCCTTTATGGCAAAATCCGGCCCTGGTCTTAACATTCATGGGTTCACTCAAGCAAACAAATTTCTTAAACGAAACGGACGTTTACTCGAGTTAGTTCTGGCAAACGATCCTGCTCTACCGTGTACTTCCGTTTCTTTGCCGGTCGAGTCTTTGATCGACCAAGATGCAGACCACCCTGCTCTCTCCGTGATATTCAGCCTACCCACTCCGATCGTCTTTACGCCGCTATGCTCTTTGAACTTTCGGCGAGCGGATTACATCGCGCTAAATAACTTGCTAGCAGACATTAATTGGTGCATCCTCGAATCGAACCCTAATATAAAAGACAGGAACACCGTTTTCGACCAGAGGTCGTACAGACTGAACACTTAACACCAAGACAACGGACAGGACGCACATAACACCTAGTTACCGGGGCGGGATTCGAACCCATACTCCATAGCTCATGCGTCTAGAGAAGTGATGAACTTCATACATGAAAAAATCACGTTAATAAAGAAATTAAAAAAAAATCATGCGTCGTCATGACGTCGCTAACCTCACGGCCACGAAACCCATATCAACGATGCAGTGGACTTTTTCTGCAATGCGGTAGAGCAGCGGTTCTCAACCTGGAGGACCTTGAACCCCTAGGGGTACCTCCGCTGACCTCAGGGGTTATCTTGCACAAAAAAGCGTAATGGCGGATATAGAACTAATTCAATAAAAACTTATTGGTAAAGTTATGTTAATTTTTGTTCTAAAACTTGGTATTGTACATAATATGCATGGCGATCAGTAAATCGAAGACATTTGAATCCTGCCAACACAGTGTATGAAGAGTATGAGAGAAAGAATAAAAGGTCAAATTATCAAATTTGAAAAAGAAATGTTAGCTACCTGATGGAGACAAAATGTTGAATGAGATGATAAGAATATGCTTCTGAACTTAAACCAAACTAAAGTTTGGAAGTATCCATTTAAAAGACATGAAGGCCTTTTTCCGCAAAGCTCAATACATTCGTTGAAAGCGGCCTCTTCTAAGTGGCTCGGAAACCTCCTTCTAAGTGTCTCGAAAGCCTCCTTCCAAGCTGCTTGTAAGCCTCTTTCGAAAGACTCCGAAGCCTTCTTTCAATAAGATAGGAATCCTCCATTCAGCAGGCTCGGAAGCCTCCTTTCAAGAGGTTCAGAAGCCTCCTTTCAAGACGCTCCGAAACCTTCTTTCAAGTGGCTCTAAAGCCTCCTTTCAAAAGGATCGGATGCTTCCTTTCAGGGGGCAGCAGGGACAGCAGGGACAGCATGGACCATGTCCAAGGGCTTGACGACCCCTCCCCAGCTGTCTGCGAGTCAGAGAGAACTGCCTAGGGCGTGGTGGGATTTAGCAGTGGGCTCTGCTAAAATCCCTCCCAAAAAACCACAAGTGCCCGTAAGCAGACTCTATCAAAGCGACTGTGTGCCGCTTCAAAAGCACAAGCCCAGGGAGTGCCATTGGCACATCAGGATTGATCCCAGTAAGATCCTGATTATGGTATACTGGTTGCATGTTATTGGTCTTGTTTTTGGATATTGAGATATTGTGAACGCAAGGGCTGGTAGTCTGGTTATTCTGTTCTCTTAGTAAGGCCGGGTGACACCGACCTGAAACGGCGAATGGGCTAATGGCCAGGCTGTCTTCCGTCCCCTAAAACCGTGGCAGGCCTTGTGGCACGCGGTACAATCCTGTGGCTCAGCTGGTAGCTGAGTGGGAGTAGGCTCAGATGCTCCTTCCTGACTAGCGCTGATCTGGCTCTGAACACGAAAGTGTCAACCCTCGCATGGCCTCCCTGCATGCCGCAAGGTATGTATAGATAACCATGGGATCGCGAAGGCGACTACACCAACAGGTGAACACTTTGCTCACCCCGACAACCAACATGTCGCGGGTGGGCTGCGGGGACCTCAGTATGTAGATATAGAGGTCATTGCGGTTCGCGCGCGGTGGTTGTTGTCGGGGTGCTCGTCTCCAACGTGAGATTATGATACGGACCGTTAGGTTACTATCATAGCTTGCGATCGACGGGTGGTGAGGTAGCCACCCTTGAAGTCGATGTTGTGTGTATTGACGTCAAGTGCGTTAACATAGGCGTGAGCGTTCTCAATAGTTCCCCCCTGATGTATTGCTTAATTGCGGGCCGGGGGTACGGACTGGCGAAAGGGTTTTGATTTTAGTGGGTCGGGTAAGAGTTACATGACATACCCATCCCCACACTACCTGAGTACCTCCTCAGGTGTCTGGTTGCAGATTTCCGTTTACCCTTGCTCAAGAAAAAAAAAAGAAAAAAAAAAAAAAGATGCTTCCTTTCAAGATTCTCGGAAGCCTCCTTTCAAGATTCTCGGAAGCCTCCTTTCGAGAGGCTCGGAAGCCTCCTTTCAAGAGGCTCGGAAGCCTCCTTTCGAGAGGCTCGGAAGCCTCCTTTCGAGAGGTTTGGAAGCCTCCTTTCAAGAGGCTCGGAAGCCTCCTTTCAAGAGGCTCGGAAGCCTCCTTTCAAGAGGCTCGGAAGCCTCCTTTCAAGAGGCTCGGAAGCCTCCTTTCAAGAGGCTCGGAAGCCTCCTTTCAAGAGGCTCAGAGCCTCCTTTCAAGAGGCCTCGGAAGCCTCCTTTCAAGAGGCTCAGAAGCCTACTTTCAAGAGGCTCAGAAGCCTTCTATCAAGAGGCCTGAAGCCTCCTTTCAAGAGGCTCAAGCCTCCTTCAAGAGGCCTCGAAAGCCTCCTTTCAAGAGGCTGGAAGCCTTCTTTCAAGAGGCTCAGAAGCCTCCTTCCAAGATTCTCGGAGGCCCTCCTTTCAAGAGGCTCAGGAAGCCTCCTTTCAAGAGGCCTGGAAGCCTCCTTTCAAGAGGCTCAAGGCCTCCTTTCAAGAGGCCTCAGGAAGCCTCCTTTCAAGAGGCCTGGAAGCCTCCTTTCAAGAGGCCTGGAAGCCTCCTTTCAAGAGGCCTCAAGCCTCCTTTCAAAGGCCTCAGAGCCTCCTTTCAAGAGGCCTGGAAGCCTCCTTTCAAGAGGCCTCAGAAGCCTCCTTTCAAGAGGCCTCAGAAGCCTCCTTTCAAGAGGCTCGGAAGCCTCCTTTCAAGAGGCTCGAAGCCTCCTTCCAAGAGGCTCAGAAGCCTCTTTCAAGAGGCCTGGAAACCCTCCTTTCAAGAGGCCTCAAGCCTCCTTTCGAGAGGCCTCAAGGCCTCCTTTCAAGAGGCCTCAAGCCTCCTTTCAAGAGGCCTGGAAGCCTCCTTTCAAATGGATCAGAAGCCTTCTATCAAGAGGCTCAAGCCTCCTTTCAAGAGGCTCGGAAGCCTCCTTTCAAGAGGCTCGGAAGCCTCCTTCCAAGAGGGACGGAAGCATCCTTTCAAGCGCGACGGAAGGCTCCTTCCAAGAGGGACGGAAGCCTCCTTCCAAGAGCGACGGAAGCCTCCTTTCAAGAGACACGGAAGCATTCTTTCAAGAGGCACGGAAGCCTCCTTTCAAGAGGTTCGGAAGCCTCCTTTCAAGAGGCTCGGAAGCCTCCTTTCAAGAGGCTCGGAAGCCTCCTTTCAAGAGGCTCGGAAGCCTCCTTTCAAGAGGCTCAGGAAGCCTCCTTTCAAGAGGCCTCGAGCCTCCTTTCAAGAGGCCTGGAAGCCTCCTTCAAGAGGCCTGGAAGCCTCCTTCAAGAGGCTCCAAGCCTCCTTTCAAGAGGCTCGGAAGCCTCCTTTCAATAGGCTCGGAAGCCTCCTTTCAAGAGGCTCGGAAGCCTCCTTTCAAGAGGCTCGGAAGCCTACTTTCAAGAGGCTCGGCAGCCTCCTTTCAAGAGGCTCTGAAGCCTCCCTTCAAAAGGCTCGGAAGCCTCCTTTCAAGAGGCTCTGAAGCCTCCCTTCAAGAGGCTCTGAAGCCTCCTTTCAAGAGGCTCTGTAGCCTCCTTTCAAGAGGCTCTGAAGCCTCCTTTCAAGAGGCTCGGAAGCCTCCTTTCAAGAGGCTCGGAAGCCTCCTTTCAAGAGGCTCGGAAGCCTCCTTTCAAGAGGCTCGGAAGCCTCTCTTTCAAGAGGCTTGGAAGCCGCTATATCAAGAGACCTCATTTCAAGAGACTTGGAAGCCTCTCTTTCAAGAGGCTCGGAAGCCTCCTTACAAGAGGCACGGAAGCCTCCTTTCAAGAGGCACGGAAGCCTCCTTTCAAGAGGCACGGAAGCCTCCTTTCAAGAGGCACGGAAGCCTCCTTTCAAGAGGCACGGAAGCCTCCTTTCAAGAGGCACGGAAGCCTCCTTTCAAGAGGCACGGAAGCCTCCTTTCAAGAGGCTCGGAAGCCTCCTTTCAAGAGGCACGGAAGCCTCCTTTCAAGAGGCACGGAAGCCTCCTTTCAAGAGGCACGGAAGCCTCCTTTCAAGAGGCACGGAAGCCTCCTTTCAAGAGGCACGGAAGCCTCCTTTCAAGAGCTACGGAAGCCTCCTTCCAAGAGGGACGGAAGCCTCCTTTCAAGAGCGACGGAAGTCTCCTTTCAAGAGACACGGAAGCATTCTTTCAAGAGGCACGGAAGCCTCCTTCCAAGAGGGACGGAAGCATCCTTTCAAGCGCGACGGAAGGCTCCTTCCAAGAGGGACGGAAGCCTCCTTCCAAGAGCGACGGAAGCCTCCTTTCAAGAGACACGAAAGCATGCTTTCAAGAGGCACGGAAGCCTCCTTTCAAGAGGTTCGGAAGACTCTCTTTCAAGAGGCCCGAAAGCCTCTCTTTCAAAAGGCTCGGAAGCCTACTTTTTTGGAGGTTTGGAAGCCTCCTTTCAAGAGGCTCGGAAATCTCCTTTCAAGAGGCCCGGAAGCCTACTTTTTTAGAGGCTCGGAAGCCTTCTTTCAATAGGTTCGGAAGCTTCCCTTAAAGAGACGCGAAACTCTTCTTTCTATAGGCGCGAAATTCTTCTTTCGAGGGGCTTGGAAATCCTCTTTCAATATACTCAGAGGCCTTTTTCTAAGAGGCTCGTCGGAAGCCTCCTTTCAGCATGCTCAGAAACCTCTCTTCAAAATGCTCGGGATCCGTTTTTCAAGACGCTCGCAGTAATTATTTTAAAAAGCTTCGAATCTTCCTTTTAAGAGACTGAGAAACTTCCTTTAAAGATCCTCATAAGCCTCCTTTGAAGTGGATCAGAAGTCTCCAAAAGTCCTTATAGTCTTGTAGAAAGCCGGATACATAAAATTAATTTTAATTTGAAAGTTTCGCGGAATAACGATTATTTCAGACAACTTTTGGAGAGAGACAACTTTTTTTAGTCTGCGGATGATAAACTCCGGGAGTACAACTTGCAGTCTGACCATTTGATCAATGATTTTAAAGCTTACGATTCGGTAAAAAAATGAGTTGTGACAGACAATGTCTGAACGTGGTTTACCGACGGAACTAATTATGCTGATACGTGCAGTATATCAGGCGTGCAGAAGAAGGGAACTTTCATCCCACTGTCTTATTTGCACCTGGGCTTTGCGGATGTCATCGGCCTTATTGGAATCGCTCATAGGGCAGTAGTGGAGGCTTTTGTCCTACTGAAGAGGGAGACGGCACGGATAGGCTTAATCATTAACTATACCAAAACAAAGTACATGGTTGCGTTTCCTACCAACGACAATTCTTCAATTGAATACATGCTATTCAAGAAATACCAGATCATCTCCGACAAATATCTATTCCCTCCTTTTTTCTGAAAAATATGAACATATCAATTGCGACAACAGATATTTTACTGATGGTTCACGCATTAACGGATCCACTGGCTTCGGTGTTTTAAATGTAAATTCAACCTACTTCCGCAAACTTTAGGAACCATGTTCGGTTAATATTGCTGAGCTATTAAATTCGCTTAGGGGATAATTTCCGATCAGCCCGTAGACCATTATTTCATCTTCTCAGATAGTCTTAGTCGCATCTTACTTTCTTACAAACAAAAGAGAGCAGATGCGTGTTTTTGGTTGAAAGATCATTTAAGATTACCTGCATTTGGGTCTCATCTCATTGCTCAATCTACGGCAATGAGAAGGCGCACTCGCTAGCAAAGGTGGCACAGGAAGGTGAGGTTAATAATAGACAAGTCTCGAGCAACGAGTTTTTCCCATTAGTGTATCTGAATAATCTTCAAATCTGGCAAAGGAATTGGAAACACAGCGAACTTGGACGGTGGCTATTTTCCATAATTCCTAAAGTTTCTGCGAGGGCGTGGTTCAGAGGTAAATACTTGAGTCGAGGCTTTATTCGCGTGGCTCCGTAAAGTGTTATACACGCCTGAGCCTACCAAGTAAACGAACTTTGCGTGAAGGGTTTAATCAGTAGAAGCATAAGTACTAGAACGCTAGTGGCGCTGTAGTCATTTAAATTATTTTGCCAAATTATGCTTCAACAAGCATTAACTGGCCATAATTCATGCATCATGTTGTAGTGCATGTTTGGTTTCATCACCAACTTTGGCTGCCAGGTCGAAGTAACCTAGATGTTAGTCATGCGAACAGTAACGACATTAGCAATCTCATACTTTTGAATCAACTGTTTAATCTAAACCGTGAATGTCATTTTTTAAATTTTGGTTTGCATGTTCTCAAGTGTGCAAGTTGGGCTACTGTGATTAAAAACACGTACATCGGGCACATAAAGTACCATCTTGAACAAATCATGTTGATCACAAGATTTAATGTCACTCCTGACCAGGCTACTGACATCCTATTGTTTAGCCCATCGCCAGATTGTAGCCAGGATGTCCTGGGCTATATTTTTTTTTCATACTGTGTTTCAATGATGACAGCGGGCTATGTCTATTGATGATAATGACATCGCGCTTGTCACCGGCTCGCTCCTGACGGAATCCAAGTTTAAAAGTGCTCGCGTTTTCGGGGGCACACCACTCGATTCAGAGACGGCGCACAACTGACATTTTTGTTGAATTAGCTTTGCTGCGTCGCAGCATGCGTGAAATAATAAAAATGACAGTTGTGCGTTGCTTCCGTATCGAGTGGTGTGCCCCCGAAAACGCGAGCACTTTTAAACTTGGATTCCGTCAGAGGACTCTTAAAGCGATATACTGCCGCTAATCGAAAGTCGAGCACATCTGTATATGGAGGCCCATATACAGATGTGCTCGACTTGCGGTTAGCGGCAGTTTAGCAATCTAATACTTATGCATCTACTACAGTGACTATAATAACAGTGTCGTCAAGTGTCAGAATTGGAACAGAATCGTCTGTCAGTTCCATACGAATGCGCGTTCCAAACGAGCAGGAGACCTGTCAAACGTGCCACATGGCGTTACTCTTCTCATAGGGCTCTAGCATCTACTAGCCAACCAGATTCAGATATCCATCCAGGAAGTGTCCGAGAAGGGCAAAATATTTTCATAAATAGTAATGTAATTGATAAGTTTATAATTCAAATGAACTGCTTATGAAAGCTCGATATAAACATGAAGTGATATTTTGAAATGTAATGAGCCACCTCTCTAACTATATGTTTGATGAATTACCATGACGTCATACTAAATTCACAAAACAACTGTATGTACAGCATAATCTGAATCACATGTACATTTGATCATCTAAAACTCTATCATCAGCTCAAGCACCACGAGCAGGTCCATTTCATTCAATATTCGCCAACACAATATCACTCGGTCTTGCACAGAAAACATAACATCAATAAAATGTATTCATTTCTACCATCCTTTCCGTAGAAGACATGCACAATTGCTTATAAGCAAATCATGCTCCTCTCAAATGAAATAACCCTCGCCTCTCAACACCACGCCACAGCGAAAAGCAAAGTAAATCGTGCATTGCTACAGCCGGTTTATTGCAATTAGCATATTGCATATGAATACGGATTACCAACACTGACGAGAGTGTAATCTGGAAACAGAATAGGCACACTGTACGGACACATCCAGTATCTGTGTGAGTGATGTCGTCTCAACCAATCAACGGAGTCCAGCCAGTGCTGTTTGCTTTGTTTATATTTCCTCCATGCGTTCTGCTCAACAAGGGGGCGTGGCTCTTCGTGTGTTGAATGCAAGCAGCAAGAAGCATGGTGATAACCAGAAACGGAAAACAGTTGTACAATCGCCGTTCTTCAGTAATAGTGTTTCGATTGTCAGTGGTGCGCAACCGTTCTTTCCGGATGAGATTTCCTTTTTAATTTGTCAGCGTGAACGCGTGAAACAAATCTCGGTGATAAAGTTTTAACCGTCCGTTGTCGGTGCCGTTTAGCTGAGTTCGGTCGCGGTAAGAGGATGCAAAAGACGCATTTGCGGTTGTCGGATGATAACATTTGAAGAGCTATTAATCGAAAGAGCCATAGTGGGTTTTGGTGGGAAGTGAAGAGTGACCGGATGGTGAATTTGGTGGGCATCTTAGGGTAATAGTTTACGGTTTGTTTGACATAACATTGTTGGAAAGTGTCCGCCTAAAAACCTTCGAGTTCATCAGCGTGCTTTGCGAAGATACTGTATAAAGTGTAAACATCGGTATAGGTTGAAAGCCACCGTAGGAGACATCCGACGGTGAAGGTGATTGTTTTTGTGAAGTGAGTTTTAGGAAAATTTTACAAAATTCCGCCACTATCAATAATGTCGTCTGTCACCCACGACGAGGAGGATCAGGACCATGAACAGGAGATCAACGTGGACGCGGACTCGGATTCACACTCTCGAATGTCGTATAACAGTAACGGGTCTGAGGATATAGATCTGGACGGAGATGGTAACGGAAGCTCTTGTTACGATGATTCAGATATTGTGAGGTACGATACAATCAAGTCTATAAAATTATTCGGTAACCGATCATCACAAAAACCTAATATAAACTTTTAGAGTTTTTAGATATGTGATCGGTTTTGAATCATAACTATTATTTAGTTTATCTATTTTCGGATATCTCGACAAAAAGTAGCTAGAACTGTAGAAAAGTGATTTGCAAACAAAATGAAAATGTTCCTGTAGATAACTGTGAAAAAGTATGTATATTACATACTTATTTTAGATAGTGAAACCCGACGGATGTCTATTTGGTTTAGTGTGTTAAATTTTCCCTGACTAAATGTTTGATAAACCTAATGGCAACATTAGTAGTGATGCAGTTTCATTGCAAATTTTCAAACACTAAACTAGTTTGAATCTGATACAAAATAGAACAAAGTTGCTGATTTTATCCAGCAGTGTTCATGTTAAAAAAAAATATATATAAATAGAATGATTATGTTGCTGCTGCTGCGTAGATAAAATGACGCATTCATGTACCAACACAATTGGAAAATATTTTAATCTAGTGATTCATTCTTGCGTCAAATCTGCAAAAAAATAGAACTGAGCTGTGTTACAGCTTTAGCACTCGAGCACGCGCTGCTTTATTTAGTACAACACTAAAAAAACCGGTACATACGAGCGAGCCTGCATCAGCGTTCCAGGACCGTGCGCAGACTGAACGGTTAAGCTTTTGCATATCAACTGGTATAAAAATAAATCCTGGACAACTTCTGGAAAAATGCATGTTTCAGGTTCATCTTCACAATTCATGCCGCCGAGCAATTTCCATCTTTGCTGATTTAACCCTAAGCGACGGTGCACGGAAACAAATCTTTCCCAACAAAACATGATTTTTTTATTGTCTTTATTAAGGAGACTTTCAGTCCTAGGCTGGCTCGTCTTCGGCAAACACGAAATAATTTCAGGAATATTATTCATCGTACTTAATTTTACCTATCCAATGATAGAATACATAACTTGTTAAACTCACTCTGTTCGGACAGCGACAATCTTTATCTTGTAACTAAAATATATTTTCAATAATCTTAAAATAAATAATGAAATAGAAATTTGATTCCAGTTGATGATTGAAAGCCTAAATATCTTCATTTTTGACATTGCAACATATTTTGGACCCCTAAAGTTCCGTTGTCAATCAAACCGGATCAAAGCCTTATCTTTCGATTGACATGCATTAATAAAAAGATTGTTTTTTGCGCCTTTTGATAAAATTTAAGCTTCCGTTCCCCTGAGGTTTTTTCACTAGATATTTTTTATGAAATCTTCGCATGTGTCAGGAAAAAACAAATTAGTAAAGATTGTGCCAAGTTACTAAAAAGCTAAGTTTATTACATTTTTCATAGAAAAACACACATTTTAATAAAAAAAAACTTTGCATGGAGGATAAAAAGCGCCCGTCCGATATGCTTGATTATAGATTTCATAAATTGATAAGGGCGTGTGCCACCTATAATTTATTTATCAACTAAAATGAGAAAAAGCAGGAATTGAAAAGTGGAAAATAAAACTGAATGGGTGAGAAGTGAGAAACAGAAAGTAAAAAGAAGGAATTGGGAATGTCACTAAAAAGAACTCAATAATTTTATAATCAATCGGGAATAGTAAACGGGGATTTGGGATATAAGAAGAGAGCAATAAGATGACGCAAGCAGTAAGAAATGCGAAATAAGATGTGATCAGTGAAAACGAGAAGCAAGTAGTAGAATGTGAGAAGTAATAAGCGAGATATTTTGTGTGAGAAATGAGAAGTGAAAAAGCAAGAAGAGGAATATAAATTGATAAATGGGATGTGAGAAGTTAGAAACAAGACGTGAGAGGTGCAAGGTGGGGAGCAAGGAGTGAAATTGGAGAATAGAGAAAGGAAACGCGAAAGGAGAGACGAAGGGAGAGAAGTGAATAGTGTGGAGACTACTCAGAATACAGTTTTTTCAACATAGATTTTTGGGCATCCAAAAAATCCCTAGAGTAAGGGTTAAAGATCTAAACGCGTTACGGAAGATCAATCAAACTATTTTATATATGGTACATGCTCTTTTGGAGAGGTCTTAAGATCTACACGCGTAACTAAACATCAATCGAACTGTTTATAATATGTAACATCCCCTTTCGGATGTGTAGAATAGAATGCGCCAACGTACGAGATGCTGGGTCATACAAGAAATACCTGCAGTTAGGCCTCAAAATCTACACGCGTAACTAAAGATAAGTCGGGATATTTTAAATATGGTCCATATCATACATAGAATAAAATGAATTCACAGCTTAGGATCTTGGTCATCCAAGAAATCCCATGAGATAGGCATTCAGGTCTACACGAGTATACAAAGATAGATCGATCGGATTTAAATGTGGTACATCCCCGTCAAAATCGTCATCGGTGACATGAACGCACAGGTAGAAAGGGAGGAAATGTATAGACCGGTCATCGGACCGGATAGTCTGCACATCGTATGGAATGACAACGGCCAACGATGCATAAACTTCGCAGCCTCCCGCGGAATGGTAGTCCGAAGCACCTTCTTTCCCCGTAAAAATATCCACAAGGCTACATGGAGATCACCTAACCAAGAAACGAAAAACCAAATCTATCACGTTCTAATCGACGGTAAATTCTTCTCCGACATCACGAACGTCCGCACTTACCGCAGTGCGAATATTGAATCCGACCACTACCTCGTTGCAGTATGCCAGCGCTCAAAACTCTCGACGGTGTACAACACGCGTCGAAGTCGGACGCCGCGGCTTAACATTGGGCGGCTACAAGACGGTAGATTAGCCCAAGGATACGCGCAGCAGCTGGAAGTGGCACTTCCAACGGAAAAGCAGCTAGGCGCAGCGTCTCTTGAAGATGGCTGGAGAGATATTCGATCCGCCATTGGTAGCGCCGCAACCGCTGCACTTGGCACGGTGCCCCCGGATCAGAGAAACGACTGGTATGACGGCGAATGTGAGCAGTTAGTGGAAGAGCAGAATGCAGCATGGGCGAGATTGCTGCAATACCGCACGAGGGCGAACGAGGCACGATATAAACAGGCGCGGAACAGACAAAACTCGATTTTCCAGAGGAAAAAGCACCAGCAGGAAGATCGAGACCGTGAAGAGACGGAGCCACTGTACCGCGCTAATAACACACGAAAGTTCTATGGGAAGTTAAACCGTTCACGTAAGGGCCACGTGCCACAGCCTGATATGTGCAAGGACATAAACAGGAACCTTCTTACGAACGAGCGTGAGGTGATCCAAAGGTGGCGGCAGCACTACGAAGAACACCTGAATGGCGATGTGGCAGACGACGATGGCGGTATGGTGATGGAGCTGGGAGAACGCTCGCAGGACATAATTTTACCGGCTCAAGATCTCCAGGAAATCCAGAAGGAGATTGGCCGGCTGAAGAACAACAAAGCCCTTGGGGTTGACCAACTACCAGGAGAGCTATTTAAACACGGTGGTGAGTAGAGATGGGCAAAACAGCTCATTGCAGTGAGCGGATCTGATCCGTTCAGCTCATTGAAAAGAGTCAGCTCCTTAGATCAGCTCTTCAGTTCTTTAATGCTACATATATTAAAACATAATTGTTAATATTATTAATTTAATTTTAATTATCGTTGAAAAATTTGAAAAATTTATGTCATTCATTTATTTATTCATTCATTCATCATTTATCTATTTACCTAACTTTGAATTTTTTATAATGTTAAGCTATAGTGAGGTAATAATTTCTATTGAAAACCCGACAATTTTAAACTAATAACATTTATTACGCTTTTTCTGACCTAGACGGTCTTGAAGTCTAGGAGTTCATTTAGAATCTTCACATTTATTTCTATACAAAAACTAACTCAACATTATTTTCTATTCATAACTCTAAGTTACATTTTGTTGATAACGTTTCTCAAATCGGTAATTTGAATAATTCAGTCCCTAGTCTTTGATATGTATATGAACCATATCACGTGTCATAAGTTTTCTCTTCATACTGGTTGCAGTAGCCTTGTTTGCGCGCGCGGTTATAACCATGCGTAGTTGACATTTCCATACAAGCGAGCCCATTCATCTATATTGGTTCCCGAAATGCGAGAGAACTTAGAACAAGAGAGTAAAAAAATACAGAGCACGGTGCTACAAACAGAGTTCACATGTAGCAGTATGCTGGCGGGAAAACCCGTCGCAAGCAAAAGATCCGCTCCGTGCAAGACACAGCTCCCAGTTCGGTTCGTTCGAACCACACGGTTCGCTATAATCGGTCGCGAACGCGACTGATCTGAATCGAGATCCGTGTCGCACGGATCTGAGCTGGTAGCGCAGCTCTCGCTTCCATGTCAGAGCAATTTCGAGCTGGACGACGACATGAGCGGAACTGAGAGTGGTTCGGATCTTCAGATCTTTTGCTTGCTACGGTTCGTTCGCTACCGTACTACTAGGTATCTTTTGTGTGTCTGTTCGTAGCGCCGAGCATGTGGGTATGGGTTTAGAAATAGATGGCAAGCTAGATTATTTTTGCTTGTGTGTTTCTTATTCCTCTCTGCAGCAGAAAGGATTTCTGCTAGATGGTGCTGTCGCTTGGCTTGATGGTGCTTGAGGTACAAATAATGCGCGGTACTGGACTGGAATGCTCATGCAAGCTCGCATGTGTTGTGTACCGCGAGCGTGGTATTTTCGTTTGTGTTGTACAAAATACAACAGCGCGCGTACTCGAGTACGTACGCTCGAGGGAGTTTCTCTAGGCGCGTGTTTGACAATGATTTCATCAATTTAAAGTGAGCTGCTGAGCTGGGGTTCTTTAAAAAAGATCCGTGGGTCATTAGCTCAATGTAAGGAAGCGAATCTTTCGAACAGCTCCTGAGCGGAGCGCCCATCTCTAGTGGTGAGGCACTGGCTAGAGCGCTGCACTGGGTCATTACCAAGATTTGGGAGGAGGAAGTTTTGCCGCAGGAGTGGATGGAAGGTGTCGTGTATCCCATATACAAAAGGGGCGATAAGCTAGATTGTAGCAACTACCGCGCAATCACATT
This sequence comes from Armigeres subalbatus, assembly GCF_024139115.2. NCBI lineage: Eukaryota > Metazoa > Arthropoda > Insecta > Diptera > Culicidae > Armigeres > Armigeres subalbatus. The sequence goes on along the minus strand of NC_085139.1, from coordinate 131,828,363 downwards.
GCTGAACGCCGCCTACAAGGTACTCTCCCAAATTTTATGCCGTCGACTAGCACCAATTGCAAGGGAGTTCGTGGGCAGTACCAGGCGGGTTTTATGGGCGAACGCTCCACCACGGACCAGGTGTTCGCCATTCGCCAAGTACTGCAGAAATGCCGCGAATACAACGTGCCCACACATCATCTATTCATCGACATCAAAGCCGCATATGATACAATCGATCGGGACCAGCTATGGCAGCTAATGCACGAACACGGATTTCCGGATAAACTGACACGGTTGATCAAAGCGACGATGGATCGGGTGATGTGCGTAGTTCGAGTTTCAGGGGTATTCTCGAGTCCCTTCGAAACCCGCAGAGGGTTACGGCAAGGTGATGGTCTTTCGTGTCTGCTATTCAAGATCGCTTTGGAAAGGGTAAAACGAAGAGCAGGGATTAACACGAGTGGTACAATTTTCAATAAGTCCGTCCAGCTATTTGGCTTCGCCGACGACATAGATATTATGGCACGTAACTTTGAGAAGATGGAGGAAGCCTACATCAGACTGAAGAGGGAAGCTAAGCGGATCGGACTGGTCATCAACACGTCGAAGACAAAGTACATGATAAGAAGAGGTTCAAGAGACGACAATGTGAGCCACGCACCGCGAGTTTGCATCGGTGGTGACGAAATCGAGGTGGTAGAAGAATTTGTGTACTTGGGCTCACTGGTGACTGCCGAAAATGACACCAGCAGAGAAATTCGGAGACGCATAGTGGCTGGAAATCGTACGTATTTTGGACTCCGAAAGACGCTCCGATCGAATAGAGTTCGCCGCCATACCAAACTGACAATCTACAAAACGCTCATTAGACCGGTAGTCCTCTACGGACACGAGACCTGGACGATGCTCGTGGAGGACCAACGCGCACTTGGAATTTTCGAAAGGAAAGTGCTGCGTACCATCTATGGTGGGGTGCAGATGGCGGACGGTACGTGGAGGAGGCGAATGAACCACGAGTTGCATCAGCTGTTGGGAGAACCATCCATCGTTCACACCGAGAAAATCGGACGACTGAGGTGGGCTGGGCACGTAGCCAGAATGTCGGACAGTAATCCGGTGAAAATTGTTCTCGACAACGATCCGACGGGCACAAGAAGGCGAGGTGCGCAGCGGGCAAGGTGGATCGATCAGGTGGAAGATGACTTGCGGACCCTTCGTAGACTGCATGGTTGGCGACGTGTAGCCATGAACCGAGCCGAATGGAGAAGACTCTTATATACCGCACAGGCCACTTCGGCCTTAGTCTGAATAAATAAAATAATAAACATCCCCGTTTTAAATTATAGAATATGATGTGTCTACGGCATATGTTGTCGGTCATTCAAGACAAACCTGCAGTAAGGCCTTAAGATCTACATGCGTAACAAAAGATAGTTATATGCATCACAAAGGGCATGTGCCAGATTTGAAACAATCCAATTGATCTATGGTTACGCATATAGACCTAAAGGCCTTATTCCAGGGATTTCTTGGACGACCAAGAACCAATTCCAATATTTTTCCTATAAAATACGCAGATTTTTCAACTTACTGTGCGTATTCATGATCGATTTTAGCTATGAAATTCGATAGAGCATGCAATCTTTAAAATTAAGAGAGTTGATTCTCTCTCTATGATATCTACTCAATAAATATTTTTTTAGAGCAAACATCAGTCACATCTACAAAAAAAATAGCCGCTTGAGAACAATTTATATTTTCTTGAATTTTTTTTGCCAAACTTTTCAAGTCTCCTCATATTGTGGCAACAACTCAAAACCCAATTATCCTGAAAATGTGGTGGGATGTTGGCATTTTTATCAGTGAAGATCATTTAGCATCAAGGAATGTAATTGTCACTGGAAAATGCAAAAAACAAGCAACAAAAGAGAATAGCGATAACTCTTTGTCCTCATCTGCTGAGGATAAAGATATTGTTGCGTTCCATTTTATTTTCAACAAACATGGAAAGATAATTGTTGTGAACTTTTCAAACTGTGATAACTTGTATGTTTCAGAAGTAAAACACAAATCATGTCAACAGATGGTTAAGTTTATGTCTTAACATTGATAACTGATACTCATTAAACCAAAAACCCCATCGAAAACCGAAACTACTTCTCAAAATGCGCGGCAGGCGATCGTTGCCCTATTCTGTTGCACACGGAAGAAAAAAAAGTACCCAAAATTGAGTATTTTTAAACTTACTTTTGAGTTATTTTTTCTCTTCTCTTTCATCCACTCTTTCTTTTGTTGTCAAAAACAAAAGAGTCAAACAATCCAACGACGCCAGTTCAATACGGGAAGCCAATTTTGAGTTTTATTACCTGAGGTCGAAATTGAGTGAATTAAACTTAAATTTGGGTCAATAAATTTTCCGTTGGGTACTTTTTTAACATGGGAGTAAAGGCAAACTACTTCGACCCTACTTACTCAATTTTGGCTTCCCGTACGGATGTTCGAGGTTGGGTGAATTAAACTTACTATTGGGTAGTTTATTTCTTCCGTGCAGTTAGGGACAAACGCTTTTTGCGAGTTGAATTCGTCCCAACATTTACAAGAGAGGACAATGATGTTGCCATTGGCAATGTTGTTATTTTACATTCCCTGTTTAGCATATTAATGGCTTTGTGCTGTGAAAAAATGATAGCATTTTGTCATTATTAGGAGAAGTTGTTCAAATTTTGCGAGGCCACTTAAAAATATCTTTAGGAGTAACAGAACACAGTAAATAATAGAGTAAATAAGGTTGTCAATCAAAAAAATAACTCGCCACATAACGATCATTTCTAGACCAACATTTGAAAAGGGCGTAACAGCCAAAATTTATTATTTCTGATTCTTCGTCTACATCTGGGTGGTGCGGATAGAATCGATTTGGTTGTCAAACTGAAGCCAAAAATTTCTATTGTGCCGGAGCCAAACATTGAAGATTGTGGTTATGTTCGTTTCTGATTTAATATTGAGAAGTATTGTTATTATTTGGAGAAAAAATAAAAATAAACTTTGTTTGAGTTTTGTATTCTTTGTAACAAATATTCTCACGTTATATTTCGAGTGGAAAATTAGTAGGAATGCAACTAAAAAGCACTCGTTACGAAATTTCTTGAGATTCAGCAGCTGATTGGAGCATGAATGTATGTAAACAATCGTTAAGTCATGTAGAGTCTAGCGCATTTGTGCGCCCTCATGCAGCGTGGAAAGAGAAATTCGAAGAGCGGGAAATGTTTGACAGCCAAGTAACTGCAAAATAATTTTGTTTATGGGAGTGATTTCAAAATATCCCTCTACTCGCTTGAACGCAGAAAAGCGGCTCTATCCGCAGCACCCAGGTCTACATATATAGAAATATACGTGGAAGAAGAATCAGAAGGAATAAATTTTGGCTGTTACACCCTTTTCAAATGTTGGTCTAGATTTGTTTAGAGGATCTATAATAAAAATACGCTATAACAATACTACTATATTGCCGTGAATCGCATATTTGTCCCATATGAATAGAAAACCCAGGAAAGATGGGACAGATATGCGATGCTCGGCAGTATAGTTCTCGGTAAAATAGCGGAGAATTAAGTCTCCCAAGGAATCAAGTCTTCCCACCTTCCCCTACTGTATAAAGTTTAAGCTTTAAAACAGAAACAGAATCGGCAGGTCTTCTGCTTGTATGACTGTATACCAAACTGTATTATCAATTTATAAATTGTGACGTAAAAAACCTTTATTATAGCCTATTCAGATTACGCCATTAATGACATAATAATTGGCGTTTCAGGGTAAAAACGCTTTATGATGTCATTATTTACGTAATATTCCATACATTTTGCGCTGTCAAAAGATACCCGCTAAAAAGAGTCATAAAGAATATATTACGAACAATTATTACGAGAGAGCTTTCGTTCTAACTGGGATGCAGGGAGAAATTCAACAAAACAAAACTGACAAGCGTCACGCTCTCTTTGCCAGAGAGAAAAATCTCTCTGTTTTCATTTCGTTTCGTAGTTGACAGTCATGCTCTTTCTGTCGCAGCAGGGTCGAATGCATGTTAGATGGAAATCTTCTGAGCGCTGAAGAATAACTCGGATTGTGATGGTTTTGTGGAAAGCATTTTATATGATGAAAAATAATGATGATAATTATTTATTCTCCACTTATTCAACATGAATTGTTTAAAAACAGATGCTCTCTAGAATTAACATGAAGTATTTAACTTAAACCTAGATTTAATAGAACAAATCGAATAAATTTTCAAAGTTCAAGGGCCAATGCGGAAGACAATTTAAAACGTAGGAATGGTTGTAAAACGAATATATTTGATGAATAAACATGATTTCAGAAATTGTTTCAATTCTGCTCCTTGAATGGCTTAATATACTTTGGATTTCAACATTTTTCACGTGGGTCAACTGTACGATTTGAATGGGATGTATATATAAAGTAGAATAACCTTAAATAAAACATGGATTGGTAATGCATTAATTCATCCAAAATCCAGTTTAAATTATATCACATTCACACGATTCGATTTTGTTAGAAGCTGTATCATTGATTGTCGAGTAGAACGCAATGGTTCAGTTTCCATTTAAAAAAAAATAAATTGCTGAGTTGCCCTTCATACATGGAGATACTGGTGGAAATACATTTTAGTTCGATAATATTTCTTGAAAATTGGTCCAATCGTCCTTTTTTTTATTTATTTGTGAGAATTCCCAAAAGTATCTAAATTTTTCTATCAAATCTCCGTTCGATCATAGTACAGAATCAAAATACTTTTTAAGCTTAAAAATAAATTGAGGAATAGTCTGATTCCCCGAAGAACGGCGCACCCAACTAATGAATGTAGCTTCGCTCATTATCCTTAATGAGGGCTTCAAAAATTCTTCGAAAATCCCTTTTCATTTTTTTTTTATATTTTTTTTTTCGTAGAAAAAATGTTCGATTGTCGCTACACAAATGCTTGATTTCGCAAATTAAATTTTAAAACTCTCCTTGAATTCAACCCTGTATTAGCGTGCAAATGAGGAAACATAGAAACGTCAAGATATATTATCTTGCTGCAGTCTGAACACCTCGTAATAATTGGATACCCTCTCACTTAACAAAGTCATAAATAGCCCAATCTGAATAGGCTATTAGTTAGCTACTGGTGAACTGCCAAAAAAGCAGAGAGTTAAATGGCTGGCGAAGTTTCTGAGCGATCATTATTCCAAGATCCGTAATTTCATTTCCGCCATGATTAAAGCATCATCCGACGGATACATAAAGCTTTATTTTAAAAAAAAATCTTAGTCAATAGTTTCAAAATAGTTGAAAATAGTGACTCTTTGCGAGATAAAGTGACTTTAGTGACTTGAGGTCGAAAAAAGAGACTTTTTAGTGACTTGTTCGAAAAAAAGTGACCAAGTCACTAAAAAGTGACCAAGTCACTAAAAAGTGACCCGCTACCAGGCATGCAACGAGAGATCAATAGCATGCCACAGAAGAAGCCGCGGGAAGATGTTGAAAGTTAAAACTTTTTTAGAGATCTTTAGTTAATCTTGGCCAATTCCCGTTGGAAGTTAATACAAGTTTTGGAGAAAAAAAATGATGGAAGTGAATGAAACATCAGTTATAGGCAGTGAACCCAGTGCGTGGAAGCACAGTTATGTCCATTGAGAAGGAAGTTGTGTATCGAAACGAATATGAAAGCAACATGGCAGAAGATTGGGAGAAATAACAAGCAGAAAAAAAGAAGCATCAAGGAGAGAATCGGAAGCAAGAAAATCGATGGAAAAGCTTTTAAAAACGTTTAGATGCAAAATTGAAAGGGATAAAACGCGACGCGACACTGGTACTGGAGTACTGGACACAGCACTTATGGTTCTCACAACAAAATTGAAATTTTAAAATTACTTTTTGCCTTTCTCGTATACTAAGTATACGGTAAAGGCTATATGATCGCTCCAAAAACAAACTTTTTATAGAAGGCCCGGAGACCCATAGTGTTATATACCAATCGACTCAGTTCGACGAATCGAGGTGATGTCTGTGTGTGTGTGTGTGTGTGTGTGTGTGTGTGTGTGTATGTGTGTGTGTATGTGTGTGTGTGTGTGCGCAAAACCACTCAAAAAATGTCACTCATTTTTCGGGCACTTATCTTCAACCGATTTGCTCGCAACAAGTTGCATTCGACGCAGAATCCTGTCCCATTGTTTCCTATTTGAAATTGGTCATATCGGACTATGGGATCATAAGTTATGGCCAAAATACAAATTCATACGAAAAAATCGCGTAAAAAATGTCACTCATTTTTCGGGCACTTATCCTCAACCGATTTGCTCGCAACAAGTTGCATTCGACGCAGAATCCTGTCCCATTGTTTCCTATTTGAAATTGGTCAGATCGGACTATGCGATCAGAAGTTATGGCCAAAATACAAATTCATACGAATAAATCGCGTAAAAAATGTCACTCATTTTTCGGGCACTTATCCTCAACCGATTTGCTCGCAACAAGTTGCATTCGACGCAGAATCCTGTCCCATTGTTTTCTATTCGAAATTGGTCAGATCGGACTATGGGATCAGAAGTTATGGTCAAAATACAAATTCATACGAAAAAATCGCGTGAAAAATGTCACTCATTTTTCGGGCACTTATCCTGAACTGATTTGCTTGCAACAAGTTGCATGGGACGCAGGATTCTGTCCCATTGTTTCCTATTTGAAATTGGTCAGATCGAACTATGGGATCAAAAATTATGGCCAAACTACAAATTCATACGAAAAAATCGCGTAAAAAATGTCACTAATTTTCGGGCACATATCCTTAACCGATTTGCTCACAACAAGTTGCATTCGACGTAGAATCCTGTCCCGTTGTTTCCTATTGAAAATTGGCCATATCGGACTATGGGATCAAAAGTTATATTGCGCATAAGCCCCTAAATTTTATTCCCACCTTTGGGTTTCCGCGCCGAGCACTCAGCGCCAGACTCGGCGACAAGGAGATAGTCGTCAAGTTGGTACTCCTGATTTTTTGACAACTGATGTCGATTGGTTGTGTGAGTGCACCGGTGTCAAAAAATAGAGCTCTTTTAGCTGAAAATCTAATTGTCAAATGCACATTTTGCCAGTAATATAGATGCATGAGTGAATAAAGTGTGTAAATGCTCTATCGCGGAGGCAGTCGCTGAAGACAAGTGTCAATGATTTCAGTGACGAAACGAAAAGTTTCATTGCAAAAAGCAATACCATTTTTGCCTTTCTCGTATACTAAGTATACGGTAAAGGCTATATGATCGCTCCAAAAACAAACTTTTTATAGAAGGCCCGGAGACCCATAGTGTTATATACCAATCGACTCAGTTCGACGAATCGAGGTGATGTCTGTGTGTGTGTGTGTGTGTGTATGTGTGTGTGTATGTGTGTGTGTGTGTGCGCAAAACTACTCAACAAAATGTCACTCAATTTTCGGGCACTTATCCTCAACCGATTTGCTCGCAACAAGTTGCATTCGACGCAGAATCCTGTCCCATTGTTTCCTATTTGAAATTGGCCAGATCGGACTATGGGATCAGAAGTTATGGCCAAAACACAAAATCATACGAAAAAATCGTGTAAAAAATGTCACTCATTTTTCGGGCACTTATCCTCAACCGATTTGCTCGCAACAAGTTGCATTCGACGCAGAATCCTGTCTCATTATTTCCTATTTGAAATTGGCCCGATCGGACTATGGGATCAAAAGTTATGGCCAAAACACAAAATGATACGAAAAAATCGTGTAAAAAATGTCACTCATTTTTCGGGCACTTATCCTCAACCGATTTGCTCGCAACAAGTTGCATTCGACGCAGAATCCTGTCCCATTGTTTCCTATTTGAAATTGGCCAGATCGGACTATGGGATCAAAAGTTATGGCCAAAACACAAAATCATACGAAAAAATCGTGTAAAAAATGTCACTCATTTTTCGGGCACTTATCCTCAACCGATTTGCTCGCAACAAGTTGCATTCGACGCAGAATCCTGTCCCATTATTTCCTATTTGAAATTGGCCCGATCGGACTATGGGATCAAAAGTTATGGCCAAAACACAAAATGATACGAAAAAATCGTGTAAAAAATGTCACTCATTTTTCGGGCACTTATCTTCAACCGTTTTGCTCGCAACAAGATGCATTCGACGCAGAATCCTGTCCCATTGTTTCCTATTTGAAATTGGCCAGATCGGACTATGGGATCGAGAGTTATGGCCAAAATACAAATTCATACGAAAATATTGCGTAAGAAATGTCACTCATTTTTCAGGCATTTATTCTCAACCGATTTGCTCGCAACAACCGATTTGCTCGCAAAAATCGACGCAAAATCCTTTCCCATTATTTCCTATTGAAAATTGGACAGGTCGGACTATGGGATTGGAAGTTATGACCAAAATACCTTTTTCATAAAAATCACAAAAATGTGACCTATTTTTCGGACACCTAACCTTAATCGATTCACACGAAACAAGTTGCATTCGACGCAGAATCCTGTCTCAATGTTTCCTATTGAAAATTGGCTAGATCGAACTATGGGATCGGAAGTTATGGCCGAAACACCATTTTAGCCCTTTTTATACGAAAAGGCTGTGTGTTCGCTCCAAAACCAAACTTTTACAGAAGGCCTGGAGACCCATAGTGTTATATACCAATCGATTCAGCTCGACGAACTGAGATGATGTCTCTGTCTCTCCACTTCATACGGGAGTTTGGCAGAAAGACGGTCATAAGATTTATATCATAACAAATATTGCCTCCGCTCGCGTGATGGGAATGACATTTTCGTTTTCTTTTGTGTAGTCAGACTTCAGTTCAACTAACATCCAAAAGTGATATCCTTAAAATATATGACTGGGTGAAATAAAACAGGGTTATGTACGTCAAAAGATTGGAAAAGGAAACAAAAATGTCGAAATTCTTATTAGCATATTGTAGATCAAGCTGAAAACCGAACCGAGGTCCCGCGAAATCGCATTTTCTCGCATTTCCGGATGTTGCAACTGCATCGCGAGTAGTGCGCAACTGTGCCATAGTCGGGCACCACTCGCGATGCAGTTGCGACATCCGGAAATGGGACAAAATATGATTTTCGGTTTTCAACTGGATCTACAATATCTTTAGATAAATAATCTTTCATAGAACGGACAAAGAAATTTGTCTTTTTTACTCCTAGCCACTAGCTCATCTTTTTTCAAGCACACACATTTTACGAAGGTCGAGAAAGGCACCATCACCGCTAGGTGGATTAATCTGGGTTTTTGATGGAAAAATCGCTAAAAAAAACTCACTCATTTTTCAGGCACTTTTCCTCAACCGATTTGCTCGCATTAAATTGCATTCGACGCAGAATGTCTCATATTTTCTTATTGAAAATTGGCCAGATCGGACTATGAGCTTAGATGTTATGGTCAAATTACTATTTATTGTGAAAAAGAGCTCAAAAAAGTCTAGCTCACTTTTTTGGCACTTAGACTTCATCTATTTCCCAAGCAACACAAGTTCAACAAATCTGGTTGCAGTAACCATATTGTGACTGAATCCGGTCATATATAAGTTACTGTGATTGATGTGCAATATATGTGCTTCTCAAGTCGCTCGCAACAGATTGCATTCGACGCAGAATCTTGTCCCATTGTTTCCTATAGAAACTTGGCCGAATCGTACAATTGAGTCAAAAGATATGGCGAAAATACTAATTTTAAGACTACAAAATAAAATGCCATTTTTTGCTCTTATGCTCATCCGATTTGTTTGCAACAAATTGCGTTTGGCGAGAATTTTTTTTATGCATATAAACAAATATGAAAAACAAGACCAATCCACATATGTATTGGTGTTATTTGAAATTTTTCCAAACCTTTTGAACGAACGAGAAAGGCACCATCACCGCTAGGTGGATTAATCTGGGTTTTTTTTTAACTATTTTTTTTTGCTTATTATCTAATACATGCATTTATCTCTTAGACTAGGTGTTCCGTGTTTTCTTAACACTATCATCCTTATTTGCTATGTTACGCTTTTAGTTATTATTAATACATTTCAATTGCCTCTGGCAGTTAGGATATTTCCTCTGGTTGAATTAAACCATGTAGGAATTACAATGTTTTCTACTTAAACTAAACTTAACCTAATTTATACTAAGGGTACAAGGAGCTAATCGTTAATTATTTTGTTGGACATTTGTTGCAATGTCTCAATATTAGAAATTCTATGAAGTTCATTGGTACTATACCACGGAGGCAACTTCAGAATCATTTTCAAAATTTTATTTTGAATCCTCTGAAGTGCCTTCTTTCTGGTATTGCAGCAACTAGTCCATATTGGCACAGCATACAACATGGCAGGTCTAAAAATTTGTTTGTAAATCAAAAGTTTGTTCTTAAGACAAAGTTTTGATTTTCTGTTGATAAGTGGATATAGACACTTAATATATTTGTTACATTTGGCTTGAAGGCCTTCAATGTGATTTTTAAAAGTTAATTTTTGATCTAGCAGAAGTCCTAAATATTTAGCTTCGCTAGACCAATTAATTGGAACCCCATTCATAGTGACAATATGTCTGCTAGAAGGTTTCAAATAAGAAGCTCTCGGCTTATGTGGGAAAATTATAAGCTGAGTTTTGGAAGCATTCAGGAAATTTTCCATTTTGCAAGTAAGTGGAGAAAATATCCAAACTTTTTGCAATCTACTACAAATGACACGAAGGCTTCGCCCTTTGGCTGAGAGACCTGTGTCATCTGCAAACAAAGATTTTTGACACCCTGGTGGTAAATCAGGTAAGTCAGAAGTAAAAATGTTATACAATATGGGCCCCAGTATGCTGCCTTGGGGAACACCAGCTCTAACAGGAAATCTATCAGATTTAGAATTCTGATAGTTTACCTGCAGTGAGCGTTCTGATAAATAATTTTGGATTAGTTTAATAATGTACAGAGGAAAATTAAAATTCATCAATTTTACAATCAAACCTTCATGCCAAACACTGTCAAATGCTTTCTCTATATCAAGAAGAGCAACTCCAGTCGAATATCCTTCAGATTTGTTGAGCCGAATTAAGTTCGTAACTTAATAACTGATGAGTGGTTGAATGCCCATGGCGAAAACCAAATTGCTCATCAGCAAAAATAGAATTGTCATTAATATGAACCATCATTCTATTTAAAATAATCTTTTCAAACAGTTTGCTTATTGAAGAAAGCAAACTGATTGGGCGATAACTGGAAGCCTCAGCTGGATTTTTGTCCGGCTTTAAAATTGGAACAACTTTGGCGTTTTTCCATTTATCTGGGAAGTATGCCAATTGAAAACATTTGTTAAATAAATTAACCAAAAAGGATAAAGAGCTCTCAGGAAGTTTTTTGATAAGTATGTAGAAAATACCATAGAAAATATCACCCGGGGCTTTCATATTTTTAAATTTTCTAGTAATAGATCTCACTTCATCCGAATTAGTTCCCAACGAAGGGTCAAAAACATTATCTTGGTTGAGAATGTCTTCGAAGCTCCGTGTAACCTGATCCTCAATTGGACTAGTGAGACCTAGACTAAAATTATGGGCACTCTCGAACTGCTGAGCAAGTTTTTGAGCCTTTTCGCCATTTGTTAATAAAATTTTATTTCCCTCTTTAAGCGCTGGAATTGGCTTTTGAGGTTTTTGAAGAATTTTCGTTAATTTCCAAAAGGGTTTCGAACTGGGATCCAACTTCGAGACATTATTCTCAAAGTTGGTATTTCTCAGAATAGCGAAACGTTTTTAATTTCATTTTGCAAATCTCGCCAAATAACTTTCAAAGCAGGATTGCGAGTTCTTTGGTATTGCCTTCGCCTCACATTTTAAGGACGGATCAGAAGCTGAAGATCGTCGTCAATAATAATGGAGTTGAATTTAATTTCACATTTAGGAATTGCAATGCCTCTGGCTTCGACAATTAAATTTGTCAAAGATACGAGCGCATTATCAATATCACTTTTGGTATCCAAAGGAATATTAACATCAAAATTCCTATCGATATATGTTTTATATAAATCCCAATCAGCTCTATGATAATTAAAAGTAGAGCTGATTGGATTATAAATGGCTTCTTGTGAGATTTCAAATGTCACAGGAAGGTGATCAGAGTCAAAGTCAGCATGAGTTACCAATTGGCCACACAGCTGACTTGAATCCGTTAAAACTAAATCAATTGTAGAAGGATTTCGACTGGAAGAAAAACAAGTAGGGCCATTGGGATATTGAATAGTATAATATCCCGCAGAACAATCTTCAAATAAAATTTTGCCGTTGGAATTGCTTTGAGCATTATTCCATGAACGGTGTTTGGCATTGAAGTCACCAATTACGAAGAATTTTGATTTGTTGCGAGTCAGAATTTGAAGATCAGCTTTCAACAATTTTTTTGCTGCCCATTGCATTGAAAAGGCAAGTAGGCTGCAAATGAAGGAAAATTGTCCAAAATTTGTTTCAACAGAAACTCCCAAGGTTTCAAAAACTTTGGTTTCGAATGAAGAAAATAATTTGTGTTTGATACGTCTATTAATGACGATGGCGACTGTCAAGACGATCATTTCTGTAGATAAAATAGTTTGGATCTCTTTTAATGGAGAGTCCTGGTTTTAAATACGTTTCAGTTATAATGGCAATATGCACATTATGAACTGAAAGGAAGTTGAATAATTCATCTTCCTTACCCTTTAGAGAGCGGGCATTCCAATTTAGAACTTTCACACAATTATTTGGATCCATTGAAACGGAGTCCGATAACAATTTTGTGTGTACTTTATACCAACCTGAACAGCTTCAGGAATGGTATTTGCTTTGAACATTGCATCAATCATGTGATGCAATTGTTCAGTTAAAAATCAAAATCGAAGCAGTCATGCTACCTGAATCAACAACATGACCGTTATATTCCGTTGGGACATGGGTATAAACCTCATTTTGAGAAGAGAAATTTTGTCTACCAGCAGCGATGTTTGCATACGTAGGTACATTGGAAAAATTGGAATTTACTGAAGTGCTTGCTACCCGTTGACGAGCAGCAAAATTTGTTTGTGAATTGTGGTGGGTATGAATTGCTCGACCGGTAACTGGTTTCGAAATTTGAGCGTTTGAAAATTTCTACCCGTCGAATCTGGGATCCGATTGAATTTCCGTCATCAATTTTGCACGGGAATTCAAAACTTTTTGCGTGAAGGGCATTCCCAGAAATTGGATTTATGATTGCCCCACAATTAGCACATTTAAATTTATTGAATCTTCTCTCACAGGACATGCGTCCTTGGCGTGAGAGGTTACACCACAAATCATGCATTCAGCATCCATGTGACAATGTTTGGTTCCATGACCCCACTTTTGGCACTTACGGCACTGGGTGGGGTTTTGGAAATTTCCCCAGGCCTGCGGAAATGTTCCCATGTAACACGGACATGGGACATAACACAGGCATTTTCCAAACTTTTCATATTATTTAGTTCACTTTTGTTAAAATGAACTAAATAAAATTCTTGAGAAATACCCTCTGGAAAGTACCAGAGTGGGATTTCTTTTCATCTTAATTACTTGGACTGGTGAAAATCCAAGTAATTGAGAAATTTCAGTTTAATTTCATCCAGTGATTTGTCATCACTGGGGAGACCTTCAAGACGACTTTGAACAATCGCTCAGTTTTGTCGTCGTATGTGAAGAACTTATGGCGCTTCTCAGCTAAATACTGAAGAAGAAGTTTGCGATCGTCAAAGGATCCCGGCAAAACGCGGCAGTCACCCTTCCTAGCAATCTGAAATGAAACCTTGATCCCCTGAAGGTTACTCAAGATTTCATTCCGAAAACCAGAAAACTCGGCAACAGATACCACAATTGGCGGAATCCTTTGCTTTTTCGCATGAATCGAATCACCTGGGCTAGAGGTATATTCGATTTGCTCAATTTCATCATTAATCAAATCGAACTGATTGCTCAGTTCGATTGGAGAAGAATTATTTCCGATATTAGAGTTAGAAGGAATATCTGAATTCTCCAGCTTCCTTCTATTTTTTCCGCGCTTAGGCAGGACGGTCTTGAAACCTTGTTTCTTTGAAGGAAGTGGAGAATTCAGAGACTCCCCCTTCCTCTTGTTTTATTAATGCTCATGGCTGAGCGTGGAGACGTGACCTTCTAAGAGGTTTTTTCCCAGAACGGTGTCCCTGCAGGATTACCACCGCTTGCCGGAATTTTACTTCCGCAAACGGGTCCAACGTAAAACGAAGGCACGGGTCCTTGCAAAGATCGTAACAGGATCAGTGGGTACAAATAGCGCTAAAGCACCGTTGAAATTAAAATAGCTTCAGGTAGTATTAAAACTTCCTTCCGCAAAGAGAGAAAGAACCGCACAGCACGAAAGCGATTTTAAAATTACTGACGATCCTGTCCATTAGAGTGAGGCGCATTTATATGGGAAAACGCAAAATTCATCCAATCAAGTGAGATCAAGGTTTTTCTTAATCGTTTTGGGACCCCAATCAACTGTGCAACATATAATCTCGATTGGTTGCGTCCTCGTCCTTTAAAATCCCATTTCAAAAAACCATTGATTTAAAAAAAAAGACCATGACGCCCCACTCTACTGTCCATCTACAGGACAAGATCCAACCAAGCACATAAGAAAATATTACGCAAACAGTAGCTTTATTTATATCTCAACATAAGAAGAGTTCATACAATTCCATTTAATGCCACTACTTCATTGTACCTTTGACAGACAAACTCGTCTTGGCATGTACATATATTCCACTAAGAGCTTAAAATAATTTTTGTAACGCATTTATTGTTAAAACTTGAACATGAAATCGGCTCCGTGATGCTAGCAAGTGAATGAGCCTTTAAAATAAAGAGTAAAAAAAATACTTAAACCAGTTCGCCATTAGAAGAATTAGAAGGGTTGTGTACAAGACACGGCCGCTCAACGTAAACTACGTAAAACCTCTTTAGTGAAATGAGAATCGTAATATCATGTAAATATTAAGTTACATGATACAATCGCAAATTTTAGCCAAAAATTATGTTAAGGGTAAAATTTTTACGTTACAAAAAGATTACGAACGTTCTTAGCATTAAAATTTTCTTCAACCACCGCCGACGGCCATCACAGATGCTACTTAGACCGCTACCGGCGAAGACATTGTCCCAAGTGAATTCAGAACGCTGCTTTCCCGCGAGCGTTTGCGGTTTAGCTCTCAGCATTGGCAGGGCTCAATAGAATTTGTTTGTAAATCCTAGTCATGCAAGTTTGTCGGTAGCGAATGAAAAATGAGAGAGAAAATTGCACTTGCACAATTCTGTTGTCACCGATGACAGCCACTCAATGATTTGCCGCTTATTTGCTACAGACGCCATTTTTGTGAATAATTTTCGGGAGCAACTATCCATGGACGGCCACCTCTGGTAAAAAAATCCTCTCAAAACCCCTCCCCAATCATTAACAAAGGCAAGAGTTTTGCGAGAAAATTGGATTTTCTTTAGTTGGGGTGCTTTTTAGTTGGGGGTTTGCTAATTGGGGCGAAACCCAATTAAAAAGCAGCTAAACGTCAAAATGTGATGTCAAAACTGCGTTGACGTTTTGTTTCCGTGTTTGGCGGGATCGATATTTCTAAGCCTGTGAATTTTTTCTATGTTCTATGCAAAAAGTAAACAACATTTATGCATGTCAAAACGCCCCAATTAACGAACGACATTCGAGTTGGGTGACGTCTTGCCCTAATTAGCGAACGATCACTGTACTGACGACGAGTTTTTCTGCAACAAACACCGCCGACGGCCGCCATTGTTGAATGAATTTTCACTTTCACTTTGAACAGTTTTGGAAAAACAAATTCTCTGGTACACGCTCCATGAAATCTCGACCGCAAATGGCGCGCTGCTATCGCTGCTATAACGATCGCCATATACGCTACCGAAGCAAAAACTTTTCTTCCGCCACCGCTCGTTGCTACCGAGACCGCTTCCAGGCGGTCCACACTATAGCTCGCCGTGAAATCTCGATCGAAAATGACGCGCTCTTGCAAGACACAGCTCTTTTTATGCAGAGAAAATTAAGTGGTGGGATAAAAGATGCGTAACTTACATCAATCTGATGTCTGTGTTGGGGATGCTTGAACGAGATTGATAGGTACTGAAATTTTTACGGGCGTGAATGAATTAAAAATTTGGTTTCACGTTGATTTATGGAAAATGGTTTACACAGATTAGTAGCATTCAACGATTCGACTGGTCCCTTATTTGTGCCTAAATCCACGTGAAATCGGCACGGCTAAATCGTTCGTCATTTACTTGCGAACGATAGAAGTAGGTTCAAGATACTCAAAACGATATTGTTCTGCTGAGGACGAAATCAAGGTGTTCGATTAGTGCTGTGTCACTGATAGTTGCCGAAACCAGTGCATATTAGGGTGGTTCAAAAAATTGATTTTGCTCCACAGCGCTTATCTGATTCTTTACCATGTTCTGAGTGTCCTCTGAAAATTTGAGCTCATTTGGATTAAAACTGATTTAGCACAAGCCATTTCAAGTTTGCATGCAAATTAGTATGGGGAAATTTAATTTTTCATTATACTGTAAATGACGCTTCCCCATCAAGCGCAGGTTAAAAAAAACCTACATAGCTAAAAGGAATACTCAATAGCTTTCACTCAGTGAAAACCGCATCTCAATTAATCGTTCCAATAATTAGTAATCGAATTTAATCTATACCGTGGTTTTCTGAAGCTAATTGCATAACTCATCAACAGGCAACATTGCTGCTCGTGGCGCGAAAGATAGCACACACAAATTCAGGCTACTATGTTGCACTGCACATTTCAGTGATGCCCTCAAAGAAGTTTAACGATCATGACTAAAGATTCGCAACCTGTCTTAAAATCGATTACTAATTATTGGGACGATTAATCAACATGCGGTTTTCGTTGGGTGAAAGCTGTCGAGTGTCCCTTTAAGCCATGCAGGTTTTTTTCCAACCTGCGCTTAATGGGGAAACGTCATTAACAGTACAATGAAAAAATAAATTTTCTCATACTAATTTGCATGCACACTTGAAACGGCTTGTGCTAAATCAGTTTTAATCCAAATGAGCTCAAATTTTCAAAGGACACTCAGAACATGGTACAGAATCAGATGAGCAATGTGGAGCAAAATCGATTTTTTGAACCACCCTAGTGCATATCCTAGTAACTATTGTGAGAAAATCTTATATCCATACTGCATGAGGCCACGCACACAGACAGAACCCCAAAGTATTTCAATTGAGGATCCTTGCTGTAAATTTTCCATACCCACAGATGTCTCCTCTTGAAAAACACATAGGCGAAAACCCATGAAATTATATTCAAAAACAATTTACTCGAGGTATGAGGCTGTTTTAAGTTCAAAAATAATTTATTATGGCGAACAATAATCTGAATGGGGAAATGTTCCGTTTTCCATCTCACTGAACATCTCATTGCACCAATCTCGCCGTTTTCTTTTTGCTAACATGCGTGCTCACTGCTGAAAAAAATCACAAAAATAAGAAACAAATCAAATTCCTTTTTATTGCTGAGTTTTTGATGGGATGAAAATGGGAGCTATGAGATGACGTACCGAACAGTTCCCCTATGTGACGGTGCCAAAAACAGACAAAAAATAGATTAAGTAAAATAAAACAGAACAAACGTATCTTCTTGAATTGTGACAAAAATCAAATGATTGTATTGAAAAATTTTGAATTACAAACAAAGCCAAAGCCAAGTATTCTTCTTAGGCAGGAGCCATGAACTGAATAAAAAACATTACATGAACTTGATTGATATAAGACATAAAAGGTCAGGCAAAAATAAAAATAAAATGCATCGCAATATCAATATTATGCTATGGATATAACCTCCAACAATATCACTAAATCTTTTACTAAATGGTTCACATCTTTTCAACCAAACACAAAATTCTCACTCTATCATCATGGTTTACGTTTCGCACTAAATATTTTGTTCATTTATTGTCCCTAGCACCTACCACCATTTACCCCCCTCAAGAAAACGAAATTGTGATGATACCATGTTTTCGAAATTATTGCTTCCCTGCAAGCCTCTTAAAGCCAAACACCTCACGCATTAAATATTAACGAAATTGTGAGATCTTTACGTGTACATTTTATCCGCTTTCTTCGAAAACTACCGCTATCAAATGGCATATCGTAAATCAGTGGCACTCACAAGCTGTAAACGAAGCCCAGCTGTCAGCCACTATCTTTCATTATCTCAATTTAAAATTCAATTTATTAAACACATCTAGCATTATGAATTCATGAGCTTCACTTGGATTTAATTGGGGGAAAAGGTTAAAATATTTTAACCCTCTAAAAGGCAACACGATAAAAAAATAATACTAACTTAGTGCAATTTTGTTCTTGTTCCCTATCTGACCAGTGATCATCAAACCGCCTCGGAACAAACGACACGATCCCCCAACGAAAACCTGCCCTTCAGCATATCGAGGCTACTTTCCAAGCCGTACGACAGCAACAAAGACAAAGACATCTCCGAGGATAGCGACAGTCAGAAAAACGAAAACCACATCACCGCCGGAGGGCTCCAGTACACAGCCGGCGCACTCTACAGCTACCCCATCTATCCGCCCGGCCATGTGCTACGAGTGCCTCCCCAGCGGGGGCCCTGCAATCCCCTGTCGTGGTCGCTGCCTCCGCTACATCCGGCTGCGCTGGCCCACCAAGCCGTCAAGGACAGACTGGCCGGTAAGTAAGCGTGCGCGCACCCTATCATTAATAATGACACTAATTGACAACGGCACCGCGTCATCGCCGTTGTCGCCACCGAGAGATCGATTTCGGGTGTCCTAACTTTGTTGTTTTTGGGAGACCGGTTGGTTCCTCCAAGAGGTTATAATAATTTCCGGTGTTTCGTTGGGATATTTTGCTCTCCCTCGGAAAGGTAGAACAAAAAAATAATAATCGTGTTTTGGGGTAATCCACCTTGGAATGCTAGAAACTAAGGTGAGAGAGGAGTCGGTAGCCAGATCACGACATAGGTAATGAAATCGAAACAGCAAATATGGGACCAAGCAAGCGGAGACACAAACGAATTGAATCAATTTCGATCGTCGTTAAACCGGCACGCAATCACCGTCATACAGCTACTGCTACTAGGACTAGACAACTGGGGCGCTGGCTGGTTTGATGACGCTAATTGGACCCCCTTAATTATGTTTGTTCAATAGTTTCCTCATTTTGCTTAGCAAAAACTTGCGGAGCACAAACTTCTTCTGTAAACCATAGAACCTCTGAACTGTCAACAACTACTGAAAAATCAAAAATTAGTACAACAAATTTGATTACTTTTTCGGTACATTTATTTTAGATGTTTTCACCATTTTGTTCATATTTTGCTTTCTGTGCTAAATCGTAAGAAATTATTTGATTTTTCTTACGATTAATTTTTCCCGAAAGTAATGAATTTCATTGCGATTTGAAATATTTAAGCTTAGCTTAGCTTAGCTTGATTGACTGTACAAATCGTAGTTGATAGTCGTGATTGGTCGAGAAACAAAAAATATGCACAGCTCCTCAATTGAATAGTTTTCTCAGGACTAGAAAACTACTCTCACTGTACATGCTTCGGAGTTTCTTTATTACAAGACCAATAACGATGCCGATCACGTCCTTGCAGTCAATGAAGATAAGGGGAGGAAAATTAGTGCGATACTTTATCTAAAATTATAAAAAAAAAACAACACGATAACAAAGAAAAAAATCACCATCCCACGTGCTGAATGACGTCAAACTAGGTCAGCTAGGGGGAATGACGGCTTTGGCAGGTTTTGTTCTATTATTGGCAGGGGTTTTTTTATGACTGACTAGGCTGACTAGGCAAGAATATTGTGTCCAAATTTCATAAAATTTGGTCGACAAAAACCCCCTGCCAATAATAGAACAAAACCTGCCAAAGCCGTCTTTTCCCCTACTTCAAAGCGGTAAACTATAGTTATGCCTCCAGCAGCAGAAGAACAACTCAAATCGTGGTCATCGTATTCGTTGCGACGTTTTTATATTTATACCATTTTAATTTACCGTAAGTAAAATGACACGTTCTTTAGTTTATTCGATTTTTATTATCTGTTCCATTTTTAGGAGTGGAATTTGACCAATGGATTTTATTAGCTTAGCTTAGATTGACTGTACCGATCAATGCACAGTGGGCCACGTCGTGAAATTAGGAGGAAAAAATTATTTTCACCATAATGATAATATTTTAGGAACAAAGAGTCTTCAGCAATGTCAAAGCTTATTATTTAAGCTTTATTTTGAAGTTTGTTGCAATAGGGTGGCCCCACTACATTTTGAGATAAAATTTTCAACTTTTAGATTTCTAATTTTAGCATTGTACGATGTTCTAGAAAGCTGTTTCTTATTTAATTTTGAGACACTTTGCTGAAGAAACCATTGTTGTACGTCGTTTATATCATTTCCTATGATAATTTTGAATAATTATGTTAGGGTGACCCAAAAAAAATCAATATATTAATGAATAGTGGTTGGGATTTATCATCTATTCTCGAAGTGCAGCTCTCGAATTTTGATCAATAACGGCGCCTGCCAAGTCCTTACAATCAGTTAGGAAAGGAAGGGAAGGTTAGTGTGTGGTTATTGTTGCTACTAAAGACCGAGAATATCTCTGCATCCCCACATTTATCACTGGAAGGAATTTATATTAGTTGGGTGGGGTAATCAGAAACATAAATCGGGATTCACCATCGAAAGCGATGTGATCTATGCAACTTCTATTTTACCAATTAGTACGGATATTTTATATACAACAGAATTAGCATTTCCTTATCAGATTTCTAAGAATACGTGTTGAATTGTTCATCCGCGATGAGGATCCTCCTCGTTTGTCGGGTGAAGATCACTGCGTCCAGATTTTAGGACTATTGTGATATACCCTTTTACTGTGAAATACGCAAGTTATCTCAGTAACATGTTTGTCACTGAGATACCTTGGTATCGACTGAACTCAAGACCATCTATTATTGATGAATAGAGATCCTGAGTTACAGTATGTGACTCCCCCATTCTGGCGAGACTAGCTTTATGAAGCCAACCACGTCCTTGGGGGATAAGATCCATATGTCAGCAGGCCCTAAAAAGGGCTTGCTGAGAACTTTGAACCTACGTTGGGTGAGTGCACTGCAATAGCAGAGGATGTGTTCTGATGTTTCTCTCTCCTCGTCACAGAAGCGGCAATTTGAGGTTTGGATTGCTCCGATCTTTTGTAGATGGTATCTGCAGGGGCAGTGTCCAGTTATTAGACCGGTGTAGATGTTGAGATCCCTTTTGTTGAGACCTAATAGTTGTTGGGTTTTCTTGGGGTTAATCGTTACGAGCCTTTTGGATTGGCTCGTATGGGAAGTGCATTCAGTTTGATGTGATTTGACTGACCATATATTTGTTCAGTTCCATTTTTACAGAGCAGTCTGAGATCCCGCAGAAGGGCTCAGGGCCAATGAACCTTTCATTAGATCCATTCCTGGCTAGCTCATCAGCAATCTCGTTTCCCTCTAGACCCGTATGTCCTGGGATCCAATATAGGTAGACTCGATTGCGTATGGATAAGTTTTTCAAAGCCAGAATGCATTCCCACACTAGCTTTGAGTTACAAGTGTAGTTATTAAGCGACTTAAGTGCCGCTTGGCTGTCAGAGAAAATACATATTTTTGCAAATCTATACTTTCTCCTCAGGCATAATAACACGCATTCTAATATTGCATATATTTCCGCCTGAAATGGACAGGTGGACTAGGTGGACAGAAATTTTTTGTTGTAGGGCCATAGATTCCGGATCCTGTCAGATTATTCATTTTCGAACCATCTGTGAAGAAATTTATAGAGCCTGTTGGAACGCTGGGTCCACCTCCTTCCCACTCCTGGCGAGAAGGAATGAACACATCGTAAGGTAAGTCATAATTGACTACCGTTTCCATCCAGTCACTACAAATTCCTATTGCGGGATTTATGGCAAATTCATTTAATATGCTGAGGTGACCCGTAAGGTCTCCCGACAGCAGTGTTTCTGTTCTCTTTAACCTTAGAGCACTTTTTTCCGCTTCCAGCTTTATGAATTGATCTAACCGGGGCAGGTGAAGCATTGCGTCTAGGGCCAAAGTAGGGTGTACTACGAACTCCACCAGTGATGGCTATGCAAGCGGTGCGTTGGATTTTGTTGAGCTTAGCCCTTGCAGCAGCCTCATTAGTTTTAGGCCACCAGACAAGGGAAGCGTAAGTTGTCCTGGGACGGACAATGGTTTTATATATCCACATGATCATACTTGGTTTTAGGCCCCATCTTTTACCAAGGGTTTTTGAACAAACCCAAAGTGTATTGAGACCTTTCTGCACAACTGATTGGAGATGAGAGTTCCAATTAAGCTTTGCGTCGAGTATGACACCTAGATATTTTACTTCACTTGAATAAACTAATTGTGTTTGATTCAAGAAAAGGGGTTTCAGTTGTACCTTTCTCCGTTTGGTGAAAGGGATAATGGAAGTTTTTGTAGGATTTATGCCTAGTTGATACTTTTGACACCAGGAAAAAGTGTGATTTAGGGCAGATGGCATTCTTTCCACGATAACACTTTCGAATTTGCCTCGTACAATAATGACAACGTCATCAGCATATCCAACCACTTCGAAGCCTCTTCTCTCTAAGCTGTCTAGAAGCTCATCCACCACCAGTGACCACAACAAAGGAGAAAGCACTCCGCCTTGCGGACACCCCCTTGTTGCTTTAACAGTGATGTATGAACCGCTAAGCTCAGAGGAGATTTTCCGATTAGCTAGCATAGCATGTACCCAGGTAACAATGCATGGGTCGAATTTTCTCCTCAACATTGCTGACCCTATAGACGAATAAGAAGCGTTATCGAATCTCAATATCAAGAAATGCTGCAAGAGCAATTTCTTTTGCATTAAGTGTTTTTCGATTTTTGAACTACCGTATGTAGTGCCGAGATCGTAGATTTTCCACTTTGAGAAGCGAATTGGTGTTTTGACAAAGGCATTGCTTTCATAAATTTGTGATTTATGGACTCACATAGTACCTTTTCCATAATGGTTATCAGTACAGATGATAATCTTAGCGGCCTGAATGCTTTGGGGTTGGTTTTATCTCTCTTGCCTGCCTTCGGAATGAAGACAGCCCGGATTTGACGCCAATCGTTAGGTATGGTGTGCCCCAAAATCAGACTCGCCTTAAAAATCTCAACCAAGGGTGGAACCAGTGTTTTCTCCTCTTTTGGATCAACGCTGGAAATATTCCATCCATGCCAGGAGACTTAAATGGCTCGAAAGATCTCACAGCCCTCTCAACCCTGGCCCGAGTGAAAGCTTCCTTTGCAACCTTTATTGCGTCTTTTTAGACCCAGAAACCCATGATTGGATATCTTGTGGATCTGAGACAGCAATTCCAGTGCCTTGGTCGCCGATGCTCGACTCAGGGATTGAATCAGGAAGTGGATGTTTAACAATTCGCTCAGTGTATCGCTAGGCTCTACAGTGAGCGAACCATCCATCTTTCGGAGGCTACCCACACCATTGGAGTGGCCTTTTGAAAGATTTTTTGGAGTCTGGCCACTACGGGTGTATTCTCTATGCTTTCACACATTAGAATCCACGATTTCCGTTCGGCTGACCTTATTTCTTTGTTGTAGTTCGTCAGGGCCTTTCTGTATAGGCTCCAATCGCCGGTTCGCTTAGCACGATTGAACTCCCTACGCGCAGTTTTCCTAAGCTTCTCAAGAGTTTTATTCCACCATGGAACGTCTCTACTCGAACTAGTTGATTTAGTTGGACAGCTCTCTTGGTAGGCGTTAAGGATTTTTGTTTTAATGGATTTGGACGCATCTTCCAATTGTGTTATGGACTTGATGTGACTTTCTATGATGTACTCTTCGGATCGTAGGATAGCTGAGTAGGATTCCCAATCAGGTTTCTTAGGATCTTTAAACGTATTTTCCATCGTTAGACCCCTTCCCATTCGAAGATGATGTGTTTATGGTCTGACATTGATATTTCTTCAGAAACATGCCAGTTTTTATTTTATCAGAGATAGACCGACTACATAGAGTCAAGTCCAAAACTTCCTGACGAATGGAGTTTTCAAACGTGGGCTTGTCACCAACATTACAAATGTCAATGTTCTTGGAAGAGAGAAACTGTAACAGGTACTCACCTCTGGTGTTTATATTGGTACTTCCCCATACGGTGTGATGTGCATTTGCGTCGCACCCTATGACGAAGGGGGTGTTGTGTCGGTGGCTGTAGGCTACGAGCGCAGCTATTTCTGGAGGAGGATTTCGTCCACGTCACCTGGGAAGTGTGCCGAGACCACCAAGATCTCTCTACTCCCTCTGGCGGAAGGTACCTCCATCCTGACCGCTACGATGTCCCTTTTTATGAATTCTGAAATTGGAAAGTATTTACAGTTGTTATGTAATAAAATAGCCGCTCTAGGAGAAAGCTGGCTGTCATCACATACCAACTTACATGAGTGTTGTGGAATACCTTGTATTCTGGATTTATTGACCCATGGCTCTTGAATGAGGGCCACGGTTAAATTCTCTTTGGTGAACCTCCGACAGAGCACACCCGTGGCGCTCTCAGCATGGTGGAGGTTCACTTGCAGAACGTTAGTCGCCATTTCCGGGTTCCCTTTTTTCCGGACGACGACTGTCCGGCTTTGGATGTTGCGGATCATCAGGATGTCGTTTGGTATTACAGTCTGGGTTTCTCTCTTCCCTGTAGCAACCTGGCCCGCCAGTTTCGCCTCTGTGGTCAAACTGTCGCTTTTTGCACCCCCTTTGCCCTGTTTAGATACCTTTGGTTTGGTACCACTAGAGCAGGGGTCGCATGTAAGCTTCTGAGCTTTTCCTTTAGAGGCGGACAGACTAGCCTTTATGGTGCTTTTGGGGTGAGATTTACTAACCTCGCCCGAACCGGAGGCTTCCTCAGATTTCTCTTGGGTCGGCCTTCCAGTTAGCCGAACCTCGCTTGAACAGGAGGCCTCCTCAGATTGCTCTTGGGTCGGCCTTCCAGTCGGATTGGCGGTAGCGGCAGTCAGTTGATCTGTAATCTTCCTTAGTTGGATTTCACCAAATCGGTAGTTGAGGGTGTATTTGGACTTCTTCAACTTTTCCATCGACGCACCCTCTACTGTGAAGATCCATTCAACATGAATATCTTTCAGAATGGATCGTTTCACAATACGCCAATTAGTTGTTGTGATGTCATTTTGGCTTTCTATGAGAGCCTTTATTCGGTCGTCATCATAGCTGGAGCTTTGTGGGAAGAATGCTCGGATCATCTCTGGACGTGGAATCGCCACTTCGTCCATTGCCATCAGCTCTGCACCTTCCCAGGGTTTCATGGATGGGGATATTCTCTTTAACCACTCAGCAGTCTCTTGATCCTTACAGATTAGAACCATGTAACCGGACTTGTAGATGAGGTTGTTGAATTTGGGTTTTATTGGCTCGTTTCGCTGTTGAACTACTCTGAGCAGGAGTGCTTCTTGTAGAAGGTCTAGCTGGGCTGTAGTGAGTTGGACGGTGGGAAAGTCTTTGGGTATTATCCCGACCTTCACGCTTTTGGCCATATCACTGTAGCTGATACCAGCTGTTTTCCTCATGGGTGGGTTTTGTTGTCCAGACACGTTTTTCTGAGGCGCGCGGTTTGAGGACTGTTGGGCGCGCTCTCTCGGATCCAGATGGTGCTTCACCCTTTTTTGTTTGGGGTCCTCTGTGGCGGATTTGTCTAGGTCGTTTCTCGAGCGTTTTGAGGAAGTGGGCTCGCTCTCCTTATTCAGGATTATGGACAAGGCCTCATTCCGGTCTTTTCCCTTCTCCCGGAGAGTTCTAAGCTGCTTCCTCTGCAGGCGATGTGAGTGTGGGGATTTTCTTTCTCGGAGCACCCTTGGCTTCCGTAGAACCCTTGTTATCTTCGGATCCTTTGCTACTTGCTAAAGATTTTTGGGGGTTGATGATGATCCTTATACCATCATCTTCGTTATCTTCCATGTCCAACAGGTTGGAGTCGGTCGATGAGGGGTTGTAGATCTGGATCAGCTTTGTAGAAACATGTGCTGCTCCGGGAGATAGGCGTTGAGGGCAGGATATTTACATCTTCTCCTGCGAACTACTGAGTAGCTGGTCTTCGGTAAGGCCAAGCTGACTCAGA
This sequence comes from Armigeres subalbatus, assembly GCF_024139115.2. Taxonomy (NCBI): domain Eukaryota; kingdom Metazoa; phylum Arthropoda; class Insecta; order Diptera; family Culicidae; genus Armigeres; species Armigeres subalbatus. Next base: position 131,802,074 of record NC_085139.1, on the reverse strand, counting down.
GTATTCTCCACTTCGCTCTCACACGACTGAGAGAGGCAGTCGTCACCTTGAGGGTTGTTTGTAGAATTTGTACTCATTTTTGGTCCCACGAGTAGCTAGGGAAATAAATGTCCGCTGCACCAGTGCCCCGCCGTAGTGCAGTAAGGGCTGCTTACTGGGGTGTTCGCCTGGTGCACCCCAGGCTCCGTTCATGATTGAGCATGTTTAGAACCCCCTCAACCATTCAGCCCTCGGCACGGGTCGCATGACACCTTGGCATTGGGGTTTATCCATTTTTGCTTTACACGATGGCCATGAATAACAGCCATCGCAACCTTCCTCCTTTACCAGGGCTTAGGACCTGTAGCTCAAGTTCTCAATAGTTTCACAATCTTTCGGACATGCAACCACAGCGCAACATCATTTCTAGCGGAGTGGATAGCGATGCTAGCGATGAGGATTAACAATAAATCACTCAAAGTGAGCGATTGTTCATTTGAATGTGAACTAAAACGCCAACGCCATCGTTATTGTTTGAATGCGAGGATATGCAATGTTACCTGAGAAGTGGCGATCAGTGGTATCAAAACAAAACATCTTTTCAAAAAAAAAAGTAAAAAACTTACTTTCCCCACAAGCCATAAAAATAAGCTTAGAGCCTGACAGACGACGTGCAATGCTTCTGCTAATGGAAATAATGTCCAAAACAAAGGGTTTATTCATTTTAAGTTGATTCAAAACAATAGTGGAACACGACGGAACAAAACAAAATATTGTGCATTCGGTAGCTTAAAACCGAATCTTTCAGATAGTGACTGTTTGGCTTGCCGCCTCTTGCCGCTTTTCATGATGTATTGATGTGAAAATCGACTATTTATTCTAATGATCCCTTAATAACTTTGACAGGTTTCAAGATAGATCAAAGTAGTCTTCTAGACAAACATGTTTTTTGTCATTATGCACAACTTTCTAGAACAAACCATAGTGCTAAAATCGTTTCCAAAAAAGTTATGCTCAAAATATGATTTTTGGGGGTCATTCATACAAAACGTGCTCTAATTCCTTACAAAACCGTTTGTCCAATATTGTGTCTTCAGAAAAGATGTTCCAATTCACATTCTTTATAACATTGCAGAGAACAATCACTGCTTTTGTAGATCTGCGTAATTTTTCTATTTCATACCGCCCTTCAAGGTGGATAGATCATTGATATTTTCTTATCAAAAGAAAGCCCAAGAAACATCCTTCAGCTCTTCTGAAGACATCATGACTCTAAAATGTAGTTTTCAGGTCGAAAACTAAAAAACGCACGTTTTGGGGGCTTCTGAACCAGTGTGTATTGTAGTGAATGTAATTTGGAACAAAAAGCACTCGAAGGTTGGACAAATACTCAATTATATAATTTTGCATTGAGATTGGAGAGGTCTTGAGAGAAGTCCACCGATTATTGTTTTATTTGAAGTTATGATTCTCACGAGAGTTAGAGGGATCAGTTACGTAATGAACGACATCAAATCAGGCTAATTTTAGTTTTAAGAAAATAGAGTAGTTTGTTCAATTTTTTTCACAATTTTATCGTATGGGTTAATAATTTTGATAAGACCAAAAAAATACTTCATATTTCCTGTGGAGTTAAACAAAAACGGACGAAACGACAATTGATGTGTGTTTTCAAGAAAATAAATGTTTAAAGGAACAAAGCAGCTACAGGAGCATTCTCCTTGCGAATCAAAAGATTCAACGAGAACAATACAACGGAGAATAACAAATACAAGAGAAATACGCAAGAATAAAGCGAGAAATAATATGAAAATAATAACTTAAAAAACTTCTGCACGGCTGGTATACAAAATCGAAAGACGCCACCCACGCAACCAATCGAACATTCACTTAAACGAAACGGGACCCCTGTTCGATCAACAGGATCGCCCTCAGAATCGAATCTTTAAACTTCAAACACCAATGATTTAAAAATCTTCGTACCTGAACCTGAAAGGTCAACAAATCACACACACACCCGTATCCGAACAGCTGATGGAAAACTAAAAAAATCACTTTTTCTACGCGAACCGAAAAAAAAAATACACCGCCAAAAACGTGTCACATCGTAAAAATCAGCCACAATCAGCCGAAATTAACAAAAAGCGTTGGATAGAATTCTTTTGGATAAAAAAAATTGACGTTCACCTTCGCGAACGGTTACTACGATCAGTCTTGGAATTTGACCAATGGATTTTGTTGTTAATAAACAACAATATTTGAAATATGCGAATGATTATAAATTGGGAATATTATGTACAATGTTTTCTATAGGAAACATGTAACAGAAACATTTTTATAGCAACAAATGAGACATTTGACATATGTGGATTTATTGAGCGTTTTATTACGGTTTGAAGATAGTTATGTCTACAAATAAAGCAGCAAACCCATGAAGCCTTAAAATTGTTGATAAATGTTACTAAAGCCTTAAAATTGTACTTTTTACAAGATAAAGGAAAACTAATGCTCGAGCTGAGTGATCCTGAATGAGTGAGTGACTTAGCTTTCTAGTAGATATTACCAAACATTCCCCAGCAAACACAAGATCGTATATCATAGCGAATAAGTATACAAAGTGGAGGCCATATACGCAAAATGCACACAGAAAAAAATAATGAAAAGTAATCGACGCGTAAATAATAAAGACGTGGAAAATTACACTATTTTGGGCGTACATGAATCTTTTCCAACAAGTTCTTCCTAAATGTATGCAATTTACATAGCATTATGACACTTATTCGTATAAAAAGTGTCATAATGCAATGCAAATTGCATACATTCAGGTGATAATATCGTTTAAATTTACGCTATTTTTGGCATTCCCTTTATGTGCATTACTTTCGTGTAAATTTCAACAACTTTTTCTATCTGTGCACGCAGTCAAATGGAGGAATGCGCCTATATCGCCTCCACCTTGTACACTTATTCGCTAGCATATGCGATTTTGTGTTGGCTGGGTCTCAATGACTTGAACATGAAGCTGCAAGGAAAGGATCAACATAATGAACTTTTATTATGCAACATTAAGTGAGTGACTGAATGAGTGAGTGACTTAGCTTTCTAGTAGATATTACCAAACATTCTCAATAACTTGAACATGAAGCTGCAAGGAAAGGATCAACATAATGAACTTTTATTATGCAACATTAAAGCTTTTGAAACATAATTAACACTTTGGCACAGTTGCTAGTACAATCGAAGCCTTTCAATTGGAATTTACTAGCCTATTCTTTCATTTTCGAGAACACAGACGAAATTTCCATTTTTTCAACACCGTTTACTGATGTGAATAATGTAATTGAAATGTTTCAAATGGAGATTATTGACTTCCAATGCAACGGCCAGCTCAAACCTAAATTTTAGATAGAAACGTCTTTCATAAGATATTTTCGCTCTTCGGAAGCACGTAATCGTGTGAACAGCTTTTTTCAAGAATGAAAGCCGTAAAAAACGAATTTCGGTCACTGATTACGAAATCAATAAGCGTCGGGTATTGTAGAGTAGCCAACAGTTCAATTTTTTACCAAAATAGGGGAAATGTTCCTATCTCCATCTCACTGTACATATATCCATCTCATCGCTAAACAAAGAAATACGGCACCAAATTCGTCGCTTCTTTTTGTCAACATGCGTGCTCACTGCTAAAAAAAATCACAAAAATAATAAACAAACCAAATTCCTTTCCATTGCTTTGTTTTTGATGGGATTGAAATAGGAGCTATGAGATGAAGTGGCGAACCGTTCCCCTACCTGTTATGTAAACATAAACACGAAAATCAACAACAATCTTTGAACCCAATAAAATCGTGTTTAGTTTTTCGCTATTCTAGAATAATTAAAAAATAACATTGATTACTTTGAAACCATGCAAAAAATGTGTAAGTACCGAATATTTTCTGGCCCGCCAGCAGGTGTTAATTCTGAAAATTGGCCCGTGGCTTGAAAAGGTTGGACAGGCCTGACCTAGATAAACAAATTTCTCCCTTGTTATGTGTTGTTCTTTGATGCAGAAGATTGACTGCAGTGTTGACAGAGATACATTTTTATTCGCGTTTCTCGTGTCCAAGCTCTAGGAATACCCACCTTTTTTAGTCTATTGGTATAATACGCGGCTACAAAACATAATACCACTGCCAGTTTAGTTTAGGGAACTTTCAGGTTCAAAATTGAAAATAACACTTTTGATCATTGTTCAAATAGATTTTTTCCTCTTTTCGATCACTAACGTATCTAACGAAAACCGTGAAAGTGTCTTCAAACGAGAAAATGCTTTGCATACATTTGCTGAGAGTATGATTTTTGAATCAATTTGGACTGTTAGATAAGTTTGTTTTCATCGAATTCATCCGTATAGCAAAACAAAAGTTCTTGCTGCAAAAAGGAAGCGATTTATAAATAAATTAGTGTTGAGTTCAATATAAATTTTCAGCTCTATATTTAAAGGTGCTTAGGGGTCCCCAGTTATCCTTGCGTTCAAAGACGTAGGATGCCAATCCGGAGATGGCAATTTCGATTCTCGGTCCGGTCCAGAATGTTTTCGGTTTGGAAACATTCTTGACTCCCTGGTGTATCCATTGTACTTGCCACACAAGATACATACTCATGCATTGGCGGACATAGAAAGCTTTCAATTTATTTAACTGTGGAAATGCTAATAGAACACAAAGTTGAAAAGCAGGCCAAGCTGAAAAGGAAAGTTGAAAAGCAGACCAAAGAGAAAGAATAAGAAGATTTAAGGGTGCAGATCCTGTAATGTGTGATGCGTGATTCACTGATTCAGCCTACCAAATAATGAAATAATAAATAAATAATAAATGAAAGTAATTGCCAATGACAATAATGTGACAAAAAAATGAAAAGTAAACTAAATCTTATTGGTGAAATCCGGCTCATCCGTACGACATTGCATTGATTGAGTATTTAAGAAGAATGCCTTTCATGGTTTTCAGGATTAATTATAGATTTTTAGAAACATTTTCTCAATATTATTTTTGTAATCTCAATTTTCCGTATTTCGTTTTTTTTTCTCTAAAATATCTATTACATGTTTCTCTTCACTCTATTCAAACACGACTATTTTTATTTCGATGTTGTTTCAAGAACTACAGTTAAACCTCCATGAGTCGATGTTCTATGACTCGATATCGACCCATAGAAGCAAATTATGCTATATTAAAAAATATTTTCTGTGTTACTGTGATGGTCCCTTCAAACAGCTTTCCAAGGGTTTTCTGTTCCACATATCGAAATTTCCACGAGACGATGGTTTTCTTTGTAGTCTTTTTAAACTTTTCTCCAATTTTATAATATCCCTCTCAATCTACTAAATGTTGGCTCAAAGGTTAAGTTTTTTAAAGTTTAGTGGAGAATCAATCGTAAAGATCCGTCACTTAAGTTCTGTGTTGAAAAAATGTCCATTCTCTGGTGATTCTTTGCCTTTTCTAATGCGTATTACGTCCAAATGAACTTCTTGCCTTTGTCATACGAAGAAGCATTATGTTGATTCCAACAACTTTCGGCTTTATGTTTCCAACATTCCCGACTCATCGGAACAAGATTATTAGCACGAATTAGGACGACCTCCCGAGATCAGAAAAAAATAACAGGTACGGAAACGGAACAATTTCAAACCGTCCCAAAATTCCCATAATGGGATCGCCCTCTACTGATGTCAGACCCTATATTTAAAACAATCAACAAAGCGTGCGCGATGGATTTATTCCCTGTGTTGTCTTCTGGCAGCCCCTAGTTTGGTGTAGGTGCGGATGATGCTGAATTATAGGGTTCAACGTCATTATCAACTCGTCTTGACGGCGAGTGCATAAACCTTATGTTGTTTTTCCTCGTGTGCCTGCGTTCGGACATTTATGACAGCTCTATGGTAGACAACCATACACAGCTGGCGGATATTGTCCAGCTTTTTTAGTGACAAGGTTATTGGTATGTTTTTTTTCAAGTCATAATTATAAAATCCCTAATAATCCTAGCATGCGATATTTGTCCAACTTCGATTGCTAGGATTTACAATCAATTTTGCCACTTGCACCTGCCATCAAAAGTTAACTATCAACTAAATTGATTTGTCAATCAATAAGGAAATCGAGCATACGACCTTAATTCTTAAAAATGGCGAAAAAATGTAATGCTCAATTATTTGCTTACCAATAATTTACACATGCTCAGCTTAAGGGTTTATAAGAGACAAGTAATAATTTAATCGTGAATATTTAGACATCCAAACTTATTATAGATTTCTATATTTGAGTAGCATTTTTTCAAATTCAACACAGCTGCAATCAACACAATCTAAATTCCAATAAATGACTTCAAATATTCAAGATTCAACAACTCAAACTCAAAACGGTATTCATCCTCAACATATCAAATCGACACCATAGTCGGAATGACTCAGCAGTCAACCAGCTCATCAATGGCCAGACATTTTTATCTTCCGCCTGTAACATGGTCTATTAATATCACTTATCGTCAATCGTAACTAATTGGTTTCCTCAAAGACACAATCCGATGTGAATAGTGTGTGTTGACAATTTTCCGGTTCTACATCTCAATGGGGGCTCGCTCAGTAGGTAGGTGCCAGGGATCGCCCCTGTCTGACGGACGAGAGATCATTCACATACCTATACCATACTGGGACAAAACAAAACACCACAATGGGAACTGCCTATTTCGGTTCGGACGAGCACATGCGCAGACGAAGGAATTTGGGTGTTATCAACTCCACCCGGCAAACAAGAGTCTGCACTTAAATGATTCGGACGCTGTTGGCAGGAGAACCCGGGTGGTATGGCCAATCGAGTTATCGGGTTGTATCTTTTTTTGTCGTTTATTTTTTACTCGTGGTTCCGTTTTATACTGAAAATAAAAAAACCTTTGCTAGTTGGGTTATTTCATTCATACTTTAGTCCTTGATAATAAAGTTCGTTACTCCATATCCATTGATCAATGGATTGTTCTGGTTCAGCAAGGATGAACTTAACTGGCTTTTAGAAATAACACTTCTACACCTTCATTCAATTAATAGCTTGATGTCATGTTTTATAACATATATTCATGTTTATGCATCCCAAATTAAAATTACTATCGAAATCACATAGAAGAGTTTCTACATGACTGATTTTTCACCTATTCATTTGTTTATATTTTTTGATATTCATTGCAGATCACTGATCATTGGTAAATTGTGTTGAAACGCAAGATCAGCACAGGAGATTTTTAAACCTTAGGGTTCGTCACTTGTAATATTTAATCTTTGAATCTGTTGAAATCATTTTCATATTTTATAATCTCACGCAGACATGCTTTTATTTGCATGTCCTCAAAAAATGTTTTACGAAAGAAGAGATGGCAAACAAAAAGAACAGGGGACACCGACTTTGGACTTCCAAAGATGGAGTGCAATGGAGTCGAGAATGTTTTTCACCCGAGAACATCCTAGACCGGATCGAGAATCGAATCGCCATCTTGGATTGACATTCGATTCCCGATCCGGCTTACGGTACGCCTTTGCTCGCAAGGCAAACTGGAGACCCTTGGTGAAACTTTGCAGTTGATTGAAATAGGGGAACAGACGGCTTTGACAGGTTTTGTTCTATTATTGTCAGGGGGGTTTTTGTCGACCGAATTTTATGAAATTTGGCCACAATAAAATGAATTTAAAAATGCTCGTGAATTAGGTAGGGGGAATGACGGCTTTGGCAGGTTTTGTTCTATTATTGCCAGGTTTTTTTTTTATGATTTGCTCAAATTGGGCCTAAACATACTTTGACATGCATTGATATGATATGCAGGTAGGGGGACCTAATTCACGAACATTTTTAAATTCATTTTTATTGGCATACTAGTCGACCCGGCAGACGTTGTCCTGCATAGTAGGCGAAAATACGCGTTGTGAACTACTCAAGCGAAATTCCTATACAAATCTTAATTTTAGTATTCTCATTCTTACTCGCAATTTTTACATGAGGAAATATCATATAAATCCGTCGGAAACTGTAACGAACATATCTGTTGAAGGAGTGAAGAAAATCCATCCAGCCGTTTTCGAGTTATGCGGATACGAACACAGACCATTTCATTTTTATTATATAGATTGGTCTCGATGCTACTCATATTTTTGTTTAAGAATATGACTTTATCGGTCTCTGGATTAATCAATACGGCTAAATTTTCCATTTGCCGACGTTTCGGCAGGATGTATTTTGCTCTTTTCAACCGTTTTTCGTTTTGTAAAATATGTCTAATTCATGGTTTTGAGCTTCTTGTATGCACCACCTAATGAATATAAATAATTGTAGGATGGAATACTAAACATTTTAACATGGTACACTTTTGAACACTGAAAACTATTTATTTTGGTAAAAAAAACGTAAACTACTGTACACTATGGATGATGATGGAAACATTTTCTATTTATCGACTAATCGTTTATGTCGACTGCTGTTGTGGTGCTACTAATTGACTAATTGTGCAATGTGCTATTTTAGTAGTTTTCCCGTGAAAATGCAGAATACATCCTGCCGAAACGTCGGGCAATCGAAAATATAACCGTATTGAGCAATCCAGAGACGGAGAAAGCCAGCAGCAACAATATTTCCAGTCGTTAATTATAACAGTTATAAAGCAGGCTTCCGAGCCTCTTGAAAGGAGGCTTCCGAGCCTCTTGAAAGGAGGCTTCCGAGCCTCTTGAAAGGAGGCTTCCGAGCCTCTTGAAAGGAGGCTTCCGAACCTCTCGAAAGGAGGCTTCCGAACCTCTCGAAAGGAGGCTTCCGAGCCTCTCGAAAGGAGGCTTCCGAGCCTCTCGAATGGAGGCTTCAGGCCTCTCGAAAGGAGGCTTCTGAGCCTCTTGAAAGGAGGCTCTGAGCTCTCTTGAAAGGAGGCTTCAGGCCTCTTGAAAGGAGGCTTTGAGCCTCTTGAAAGGAGGCTTCGAGCCTCTTGAAAGGAGGCTTCCTGAGCCTCTTGAAAGGAGGCTTCAGGCCTCTTGAAAGGAGGCTTCTGAGCCTCTTGAAAGGAGGCTTCTGAGCCTCTTGAAAGGAGGCTTCCGAGCCTCTTGAAAGGAGGCTTCCAGGCCTCTTGAAAGGAGGCCTGAGTCTTGAAAGGAGGCTTCTGAGCCTCTTGAAAGGAGGCCCGAGCTCTTGAAAGGAGGCTTCTGAGCCTCTTGAAAGGAGGCTTCCAGAGCCTCTTGAAGGAGGCTTCTGGAGCCTCTTGAAAGGAGGCTTCTGAGCCTCTTGAAAGGAGGCTTCTGAGCCTCTTGAAAGGAGGCTTGAGCCTCTTGAAAGGAGGCTTCCTGAGCCTCTTGAAAGGAGGCTTCCAGGCCTCTTGAAAGGAGGCTTCTGAGCCTCTTGAAAGGAGGCTTCTGAGCTCTTGAAAGGAGGCTTCGAGCTCTTGAAAGGAGGCTTCAGAGCCTCTTGAAAGGAGGCTTCTGAGCCTCTTGAAGTAGGCTTCCTGGAGCCTCTTGAAAGGAGGCTTCCGAGCCTCTTGAAAGGAGGCTTCCGAGCCTCTTGAAAGGAGGCTTCCGAGCCTCTTGAAAGGAGGCTTCCCAGCCTCTTGATATGAGGTTTTCGAGACTCTTGACAGGAGGCTTCTTGACATGAAGTTTTCTAGCCTCTTGAAAGGAGGCTTCCGAGCCTCTTAAAACGAGGCTTCCTGACATTTTGTAGGAAGGCTTCCGCACCTCTTGAAAGGAGTCCTCAGAGCCTCTTGACAGGAGGCTACCGAGCCTCTTGAAAGAAGGCTTCCGAGCCTTAATAGGAGGTATCCAAATCTCTTGAAACAAGGCTTCTGAGCCTCTTAAAAGGAGGTTCTTTGGTTTTAGTTCAAAAGGAAACTAAACATATTATTCAATATTTAGTTTCAGTCAAGTAGATTGCATTGGAGATTTTTTAAGTTTGTTCATTCGACGTTTTGTCTTTTTGTTCACAGCCCTTCTGTGCTGGTTGCGAAGGGCAGGATTAAATTGACTTTGATTTACTGAACGCCATGCTTATTATGTACAAAACAAAGTTTTGAAAAAATGCACAATTATAAAAACTTTATCAATAAGCTTTGATTGGAATGCATCCGCCATTACGCATTTTTATCCGAGGTACCTCCTAGGATCAGCCAAGGAACTGCTGTCTTGCGAATGCTGAGGAATGGCAAAGATGGTTAGTTGGACACTTACTTTAGAAAGATGCAGAGAACTCTGCGACTCTCATAGGTGCATCGGGAAACTTTGGCATTTTTTATTCCTTTCTTTATTTGGTAGGCACTCTGTGTTTCTTAACCTCTACTGTGCCGAGATCTACTGTGGTATTCTGCTGTACAGAACCCACACTGAATCTAGTTTTAGATTTCCATGATTCATTATTGTTGTCGTTGCCGGTCCATCTCATCGTGACGTGAGTCCATTGTGTCCGTTTGTCCATGCCGTGTGTATCCAATGATCGTTGCATTGTTCGGTTGCCATTTATCCGGGTTACGTTGGAGGAATGCCTCCGAGAAGAACAAGTTGTCAGTCGTCATCAGGCAGCCGTGGCGGTAAGGCGCGTACTCCAAACGCCACCCTATGGGCTGCGGATCCAGCGACTGACGAGGGTTTGGTGGAGGGGCTGGGAATCGAACCCATGACCATCCGCTTGTAAGGCGAACGTGTAGCCAACTACACTACGGGACTCCCCAAACTTTGGCATTGTTATTGTAGTTATGACAGTAGGAATCGTTTTGGTAGAACGTGAAACACATATAAAAATACAAAGAAATACAAAGTAGGAAAAGGATGAGCCTGGAATTGACCTGCTCATAAGGGAAAAGTTGTAGTTACCAGAGTGGATGTAATTAAGAGTGTCGACACTGTCAGAATTGAAACAAAATTCATCTGTCATTCCCATACAAAATCGCGTTCCAAACGAACAGGAGACCTGTCAAATGCGGCACATGTCGCCACTCTTAATTACATACACTCTGGTAGTTACTACACCACCGAGCTCTTCTATCAAAATCTCACACTACATTTGTATAATAATTCACAAATAATCTTATAGACTTGTTGCCGTTGTCTTTATGGTCGCTCTGAGATCATCAAGGAGATTCTGTAGGTAATCTAAGTACTTCAGCTGAGTTCAGTTTGTTCAGTTCTGTGATTTTAGTTGAACGCGAAGAAGCTTTCATAGTTTTGTGCTGTAAATAGAATTTTAACTATGCTTAAATGGTGATGTACACGTTTATATCCCCCGTTGACTACTAAATCGATTATAAACAAGATGGCTTTTCAATTCCTCGACCGTATTAACTTCAAAAGGAAAACTCATATTACCTTGTTCATAGCCGCCCATTTTAATTTGATGTCATTTATCATCATAAAAAGCTGAAGTAAAGCAGACGACTGGAAAATTACGACTCGGAAGAATGAACAACGGATGGTTGAACAAGAATAATACTCAACTGGACAAATGAGTGTACAAAAAAAGCACGCTCTGAGGAAAAAAAATGTAACGACAAGCAATTTTCGATGTTTACGTCAGTCAACTACGGGAGCGCAGGAATGAGAAATGGCTTCTGGGCGTGTTCCAGTTCCAGGGAACTGCGTTTGAAGCAATGGCATTTATTTTCTTGTGTTATACGACGAGTCGGCGGAGCAAACAGTAGCTGAATAATAATGAACGGCGATGCAATTGAGTTAAATTTTTCGGATAATTATGATATATTAAATTTGCAGGTTTTTGCACAAAATTACCCAATCAGTTAAGTCTCATCCCATCGACAACTGTTAACTGTTTGTTTCGACATTTTTTTTGCAAAGAGTAACGTAGAATCAAACGTTTATTAAAAAATAAGTATTTTGTTGTACTACATGGTAAGATCGCTTGCATATTCTTTTATCATTACATACAAATCGAATTGGCTCTATGAATTGATAAAACCACATGCAGCTCCGCTTTAAAAATCTACACACTCAGTTTTTATTTCTGCAGCTTGGCAAAAATCCGCACAGCCGTGCGCCAGCAAAATAAAAAACTGATATCGCGGTAAAAAAAAAAATATGTAAGTAGAATCAAAGCGGTATTGAGCTTTGAATTAACTTCTTTCGTGCCAAATGATACAAAACACCTTAAAAATGCTTGGAACAACAACACTCATACCGAACCATTAGCTCGTTCCTTTTGATTCATTCATTAAAAACTAACGTCTCTTGGAAGCATTTCTGAAAGGCGACCGCCGGTCGCGACAGTTTAAATTACCATCACTGAAAACACGCATTTTATCACGAAACAACGTCCATAAATCGAGTGCTTAATAAGTCGTTGTGCTCAAGCCGCGCGACGGCAACCCACCGTTGAACGAACAGAGGAAACGAAAAAAAAGTCGACAAAGACTGAAGCCAATAAATGTGGACCCCATCCCGAAGAACCGGGTCTCTCAACTAGTCATCACACCCGCAAGCGTCGCGCCGTCCGAAGATGATTAATATCATCCGAATGGAAACACATCTTCCCCGGTAGCTGATATCAAATTAATTTCATTACGAAACGGAAGCCAAACCCTACAGGCGATGGACAACGGAGCGAAAAATCGGGGTTCGAAATGTGGCACTTTTGAGATGCGAGTAATTACCATCTAAAGCTCTCATAAAACAAATCTTTATATGGATGTTTTCTCCACATGTACCACCGAACGCGAAGGTGCTTTGATTGATGTTGATCTGGAGGCTTAATACCGTAAAGCAGAATGAGATTATCCAGCATGAACACAATTATGTAATAGAATGTTAAATGCACCAAGCAACATTAACTCATATTACTCCGTCGATCATTTCCTTGAAAATATATTTTTTTTAACTTGAGTAAAACTGATATGTGAAGTCACAACTGTCGACAGTACAGAATATTACGATCATTACCTGAGAGTATCATCTTTTATGGGGCCTCCATAAGATTAGTAGACATTCTTCATTTCTTCGGGTGCATTTCCATCGGCAGTTAACAGTTGATGGGAATCAATTAAACCTAATAGGGATTTTTATAATAATCAACAAGTGTTGCAACCATTACCTTCTCTTCATTCGTTTATGGCTCTACGTTCCTACTGGAACTTAGTCTGGATTTCATCTCAGTGTCCTTTTATCCATATTCCCACCAGATATTAAATGATGACATTCTATTCCTTTGCCATCTTCAATTCAACATTGTATCGTTCAGTTCAATCAAAGTTAATTGCCTATTTCCGGGGATTAGACCACCCGACATGGACGTTAATTTACAATGTTATGGAAACTCATATGTGAATATGTACGTTATGTGGAAGATATTGATTTGAAAAATGTATTGGAGGTAACCACTTTCCTTCGATAGGACTCGAAACCATGACCCTACAGTACGCTAGACTGGTGCTTTAATCAACTAAGCTACGAAGGACCTCCGTCGGCCTTCGCAACCTAGCGGCTACTGAACGAGCTCGAGATTCCCAAATTGGACGCATAGTCAAATCATTCGCAATCCATTTCTCAAGCCAATACTTCCACATGTGTATTGTACACGTCCACATTAGAGGAGCGTGAGTATTTAGAATGTCTGGCGGCTATACACATTCTTCATCAGCAACGGTACTGATCAAGTGCGGTTGTGTAAGCATTTGCCAGTCGGTCGTCAAGCTCAGACCCGACCGCATTGCGTAGGCAAGAGCACGCAACTCAGGTTCAGTTCAATCAAAGTTAATTGCCTATTTCCGGGGATTAAACCACCCGACTTGGACGTTAATTTACAATGTTATGGAAACTCATATGTGAATATGTACGTTATGTGGATGATATTGATTTGAAAAATGTATTGGAGGTAACCACTTTCCCTTCGACGGGACTCGAACCCATCTTGCCTACGTTCTATTCAAAATTCATGAAGGAATTATTCCGGAAATTTTGTTGGTAGATTTTTTGTTGAAAATGGCCGATACGAATATTAAATTTATTTTATGTAACCCCCCTCCCCCCTTCAACTTTCCAAACATATCGAGGGGCCGAAAAAATTTTTTTTTTGCGGTTTGAATTTCTTTTAAATTTTGAACATGTGCATCACTGTTTTTATCTTGGTACGAAATATGTCATTTAAAGACCATACATTTGTCGCCAAGAGTATTTCAAATGAAAATAACAGCATATATATTAATCGGCATAAATATTCTATATCTTATCATGTCACGCATATCAAGGGGACTCTTGCTTACAGATTCCGTCTAAGCTCCCTTGAAATATGTGGCCTACCCATTTCCACCAATGTTCTAGAACATCTACATATTGTTATCGGTATTTGATGGCTTTTACGTTGCTCGGCACACGAAATCCAGCTGAATTTCAAACATCATCTGCGTTATCTTTGCCTATATACTCAACACGTTTCAAGATCGAGTGGTACACTCGAACATTGGTGCGTGGATCAATCCGATTGGGTTTCCAAATATTTCAATAACTCGCAAAGTTATCCCCAGCTCATGGTTCTATATCGATCCTAATTTCGCTATCTGCTGATATCAGACTGTCAAGATGTTTAAATCCTCCGATCGTCCGGCTACTGCAAAGTTTGGGGGGCTGTTCCCGTTGACACTCAACCACCTGGTCCCGCTGACTTGGATGGTGAGCCGCCGCAAAAAAGGCATCAGCGTAAACGAGCGTCATAATTTTAGAAGAACACTGGCTGAGATTTGAAGACGTTATTCGAAGTTAGCGAACCAACACTTCAGCTGTCCAAGTCAAAGAGCAATAACCTCCGGTTGCTGCAGCCATCCTTTCTTTATCGGAAACGGTCAGGAAGTCCACCCATGCCCGCCTGTTCTGTCTGCAGTAGCGCCCAACTCCCACAGGAATACATACCGTTGACGGCCTCTACTTTATTTTTTTCCTCACCATTTGCTTCTCTACGCTCCTCAATTTTCCGTCGGGTTACATCTGTAATACATTCTTTTCGCTGAGTGAGCAGCTCACTCAAGTTTTTCTAGCCGATTTCGATAAAAACATTCTTCATTGCCCAATTATCTTTTACGCTGCCACCTTTCAGAACATCCACTATCCGAGTTAAGTCCTAAGATCTTCAACGAACGATTTCTTCACAGCTGGATCCTCTGGACGGATTTGTTGCCCGACCCTCTCCTGACATCGCTGAATCCGAGAAATGCGTTGTCGCCAATTAGAAAAAAAAAAAATTAAAAGCGATGTCAGCGCCGCGTTTATTACGGACTCAAGAAGGCATCGTCTCCGTTTTCAGCTGATCCATTTCCAGATGAACTAAATACTAGTCCTGCCAACTTAAACCGTGTCTGGGAAGAAAGTCAAATGCTGCTGCCTGCAGACATGAGAAGCGGGCGCAGGAGGACTCCCCGGCCGACGATGGTAGGAAACCCGCAACAACCGGCGATAATAATTTCCTCTTCGATATTTCACGACGCCTAAATGGAGCAAGGACAAATCCGTGGATGATAGATAAAGACGCGACTTGTTGGTCACTCATCGATCCAGCTGATCAGCTGAAACGTTGGCTCGACAACTTACAACAACTTCTTCAAGTTATGACAACCTCTATGACAATAAAGGTTGACAATTCTCTGACGGCAGCAGGCAGGATTCCGCCTCGGACGATCATGTGAGAACTATTCTGTCACGCTTTGCATCATGCTGGATCAGGTCATTTAATTTCAAGAGTCCCTCCATTTGGTACTGATTGACCACGGAATCGTGAGTACAAGAGTGAGACAAGGGATGTATTATACCTCTGTTGCTATTTCCCATCCTAGTCGACCAAATCATGGACCTCTCTAGCAGTCTACCTCCATAGAGCAATCGAACGAGATGGTGATACTGCTCTACTAACGCCACAGCGCTCTATCATGAAGAGTAAACTGAATGACCTGGTCGTATGCTCTCACTCAACAAACTCCAACTTCACGGTAGCCGTGCAAACAGTGGAGAAGGTCGAAACCAAAGTCAGCCAACGCTGGACGGCGGACCAAGATCAACATAGAACATGGAAATCCAATCTGTCCAGGCAATGCACCAAACCTCGAATACTCAACTCTAACATGAAATCTGTGATGCTATACACCAGTGAGACTTGGTGCGTATTGGCAGAAATCACATAGATTTGCAAGTATTCATCACCCGATGTCTATGTCGGGCCTGGTGGGTTCACAACTGGATCTCGAATACTGAACCCCATCGACGATCCAATATCAACGGCAACTCCACAGTGTGAATGGGCGTAGACAACGTAAGAGCAGAGACGAAATCTGCAAGCAAACGTTGCAATTCGGCAGGACATCGCAGCAGAGGCAGACCCAGGATCGCCTGGCAGCAAAACCCTAACAGAGAAATAAACAAAGTAGATGGGAATCAGACTTGGGCTCAAGCCAAGGATGGAGATCCTAAACGTTGTCCCCATGTACCCTAAAAGGTATCAGGTATCAGGTATCAGAACGTCGGCTCCAGGGGCACGTTCACCTCAATTTGGGAGATTTGTGCCATCGCCTTCACAGCCTTTTTCATCACACACCTGACGGAAAAGGAAGTGAACAAAAAGGAAAGGAAAGTGGATGGGAGAACAAAGGGAATGTTTGGAAAAGGGCCCTTGAAGAGGGCATATAACGCATAAGCGTACAAGAGCTTATAACTCCTTACCACAACGGATTATGAACAACAAAATACTCTGAAGGTTCAGGTTTCTGAAGTCAATTTCACTAAGTAAGTGTTTACCAAATATTTGGAAGCGCAATTGTGCATAGACTGGGCAGTTACATATTAGATGATAAGAAGTTCCATAATCGGATTCACAACTATCACAAACAGATGATTCAACGCGTTGAATATTTGCCATGTGATAGTTCAGTCGGCAGTGACCTGTCAAGACCTTGACTAAGACACTGCAATTTTGTTTAGACAGATTAGCTAGATTGCTTGCTACTACCGGAGATGGCTCCCGGATGTACAATTTTGTTTGGTGGCATGAATCCAGACTATTCCAATGCCATTTGTGCTGAGTGACAGCCCAAGAGATAATGAAAAGCTTCACCCAACACCTGGATATTGGAATAGGTGGCTCAGGACCAATAAAGTCATGTAATGCTCCATTACGTGCTAATTCATCGGCCAATTCGTTTCCAGCTATGGAAGAATGGCCAGGTACCGATATAAAGGTGTAAAGTATTAACTGAATTCAGTTCCTCAATTTGAGTTCGACATGCGATTACTAACTTCGACCTTGAGTTGGCCGAGGCGAGAGCTTTAATAGCTGCTTGGCTATCTGAACAGAAGTATATTACTTTGCCCATAATGCGTTGCTGCAGTGCAGATTGCACTCCACACATGATGGCAAATATTTCCGCTTGAAAGACAGTGCAGTGTGTACCCAGTGAGTGTGACTGTTCCAATCTCAGCTCACGCGAATAGACGCCTGCACCTGCTCTACCTTCGAGGAGGGAGCCGTCAGTGTAACAAACAATGCTGTCCGACATACTTCTCTCCAAATAGCCAGATGTCCACTCATCCCGCGAGGGGAATTGTGTTGAAAATGTCCTATAAGGAAAACTACTAACGTGTGTGAGATCACTTGGAGCAAGGAAAATTTTGTCCCAATTAACCATAAGCGGTAACAACGAAGTGTGTAGAACTGCGGTTTATAGGATTCTCCTCCATAAAAACGAGTACCCATAATCCGTAAGTACAAGAAAAAGCTTCTTGTTTTGAGATGTATGTGTATTGGGGCCGCGTCGAAGAGAGCTTTGAGAGCAGCCGTCGGAGTTGAAGAGAACGCAGTCATTGCCATTAGGCACATGCTTTGAAGATGGCCTAATTTAGACTGAATTGTCCTCACTTCCCCTTTTGCCACCACACAAGACATCCATAAGCCAAAATTGGTCGTACAACTGTTTTGTACATCCATTTGATATATTTGGGTTTAAGACCCCAAGTTTTCAAAGGTTCGTCGGCATTGGCCGAAAGCCATACCGCCTTTTGATTCTGAACTCAATGTTAGAGTCCAGGAAAGCTTTGAATCCAAAATTAGACCCACGTACTTTACTTGATCAGTTACATTGATTTCAGAACCAAAAAGATGTAATGGACGAATACCATTACGATTACGTTTTTCCGTGAAAAGAACAATAGATGTTTTATTCGGATTGACCGAAAGGCCATATTGGCGACACCAACTCTCAACTACCTGAAGAGCATTTTGCATCAGGTCGAATAAGGTAGTAATGCACAAACCCACTATCAATGTAAGATAGTCGTCGGCAAATCCATAGGTAGGAAAACCGCCATTATTGAGTAACCTCAATAGCGTATCTGCAACGAGATTCCACAAAAGTGGAGATAATACTCCCCCTTGAGGGCATCCGCAGACACTTAATTTCCTAATCGCTGCTTGACGTAATGTCGAGTAGAGATGTCGGTTTTTAAGCATCTGGTGAATCCATTTGGTAATAATATGAGATAGCCCATGACAACGTGCGGCTTCCAATATTGCATCGAAAGACACGTTGTCGAAAGCACCTTCAATATCTAAGAGAGCACCCAAGCACGATTGCTTTTGAGCGAATGCTTTCTCGATATCGTACACAACCTTGTGTAGAAGAGTCACGGTGGACTTTCCAGATTGGTAAGCATGTTGATTAACATGAAGAGGCATGTTTGCCAAACAGTCATCACGAATGTGATGATCGATAATACGTTCTAAGCATTTCAGAAGAAATGAGGTCAGACTGATGGGTCTAAAACTCTTTGCTTCTTCATACGAAGCACGTCCTCCTTTTGGGATAAACTTTACAGTGACATCCCGCCAGGATATGGGAATATACCCAGTAGCAAAACTGCATACTAAAAGCTTTTTCAAAACATGTTTGATATGCTCAAAACCTCTCTGAAGTAGATAAATCCCATCCTCCCCTGGAGATTTGTAGGAGCAAAACTGTTAAGTGCCCATTGAATCGATTCAGTAGTTATGATTCTACGTGCTTGAGCCCAAGACCCATAGCTACATGAAAAGACATCAGGATCATCCGAAGATGTTATATCGACACATCCAGGGAAGTGCGTATCAAATAAGTGCTCTAACGATTCTTCATCAGAAGAAGTGTAGTCGCCATTTGGCTTGCGAATTTCGCCAACTTGGAAATCCTTGGATCTCGCAAGAATTTTATTCAATCGACTGGCTTCACTCAAATTGGAAACATTTGCACAAAGGTTTTTCCAAAGGTTCGTTCAGCAGATCGTAGAGCCTTCTTGTAAGCTTTGCGAGCCAACTTGAAAGAATCCGTCCCTGCTGAATGGCGTCTGTTCCAACTCCTTCTGCACTGTTTCCTTAGCTTAGCCAAATCGGAATTCCACCATGGGGTTCCTCTTGAGGTTTTTACAGAACGTAAAGGGCAAGCTTCTTCGAAAGCTTCCACGATGTGCAACGTTGTAGTATCAACTGCATCATCCAAGTCGGTAGGAGTTTCTATAGAAGGTAGATATCCATGAAATTTGGTAGAGAGCAACTCTGTGTAAAGATCCCAGTTTGTTGAACGAGGATTTCTAAAACGCAAGGTCTGCGAAGTAACATTCAAATGATCAAAGTAGATGTAGCGATGGTCAGATATCGATTCCTCATCTGACACATGCCAATTCGTCAACTCGTGACTGATTCTATTGGAGCAAAGGGTGATGTCTAACACCTCTGCTCTATTAGATACCATAAAGGTTGGGCGATTGCCTATGTTAAGTAAACTAAGTTCGGTACTACTTAAGTATTCCATCAAGCTGGAGCCTCTCAGATTGATATCCGAGCTACCCCAGATGATGTGATGAGCATTAGCATCACTGCCGACAATTAGCGGAAGGCCTTTTGAAGTGCAATATATGACAACTCGTTTGAAAGCATCCGTAGGGGATGGTTCATCATGTATGTAGTAAATAAACCGAACAATAGACGTATTTCCTGACGGGGATTCCGCCAGTTGCATCAATTGTGACAGCACATACATCTCTGGTTGTTAGTTCAGAAATGAGTGTGGCAACAATAACATTGTTAACAAGCACACATGCACGCGGCATTGATCGAGAGTTTGCCATTTCTTTACTGAAAGCAGCAAAACCGGGTTCACAAGGTTACCTAGGTAGAAGCTACCCTTGCGAAAATAGGGTTCCTGCACCAAAGCCACTTGGGACTTGCCATTTTGCATAAGTCTACAAAGATTAAACGTTGCTGTTCTTTTATGCTGAAGATTGATTTGAGCTATCTTAACTGAAGCCATTGCAAATTAAGATAATGCACTCCACAACTTCAGCATTAATATGAACAGCAACGATGAAAAGAAATTGGTATCTTATCAAGAAAGTCAAAGACGAAACACAGAGTACAATGTGTATAACGCATAAAGCGAATCCATATAGGTGACAATTTGTTGAAAAACTAAATAAAAACATACTCATAACCCCACCCTTATTTAACCTCAAGTTGAGATTGAATAAGAGTAGCCGATTATTTCGGAGAAGCAAAAAGTCAACTACGCCATAGCTCCGATTAGCGCAGTAAGGGCTAGATACTGTGAAGGGTGCCCTGGTGCTTCACAGGCTCCGTTAGCGGTTAGGTTCTTTTAGACCCCCCTAACCATTCATTCGTAGGCACGGTAAGCATAAAGCCGCATCACACCAAGAATTTGGGGTCACCTGTATGGTGGACTTCTACCACCGGAACAGGCAATCCGTAGCGTTATTCTTAGCCAGATAACAGGCTGCCGACACCACACAGCTATCTTGGCTGTTCGGGGAGAGAAGTTGACATTGACTTTACGTCAACTCTCAATGTGGCCGAACAGCCGGACGGCGGACCAAGATCAACATAGAACATGGAAATCCAATCTGTCCAGGCAATGCACCAAACCTCGAATACTCAACTCTAACATGAAATCTGTGATGTTATACACCAGTGAGACTTGGTGCGTATTGGCAGAAATCACATAGATTTGCAAGTATTCATCACCCGATGTCTATGTCGGGCCTGGTGGGTTCACAACTGGATCTCGAATACTGAACCCCATCGACGATCCAATATCAACGGCACCTCCACAGTGTGAATGGGCGTGAACAACGTAAGAGCAGAGACGAAACCTGCAAGCAAACGTTGCAATTCGGCAGGACATCGCAGCAGAGGCAGACCCAGGATCGCCTGGCAGCAAAACCCTAACAGAGAAATAAACAAAGTAGATGGGAATCAGACTTGGGCTCAAGCCAAGGATGGAGATCCTAAACGTTGTCCCCATGTACCCTAAAAGGTGCTCAGAACACAAGACTGGGTGGGTAAGAATTGGGTCCAACTTAATGAATGCCACATGTACATGAGTGCAACTAGAAGTGGCACTCCCAACGGAAGAGCAGCTAGGTGCAGCATCTCTTAAAGATGGCTTCGATCTGCCATTGGAAGCACTGCAACCGCTGCACTAGGCACGGTGGCCCCGGATCAAAGAAACGACTGGTATGACGGCGAATGTGAGCAGTTAGTTGTGGAGAAGAATGCAGCACGGGCGCGGAACAGACAAAACTCGTTTTTTTGGAGGAAAAAGCGTCAGCAGGAACATCGAGACCGTGGAGAGACGGAGGAACTGTACCGCGCTAATAACGCACGAAAGTTCTATGAGAAGTTAAACCGTTCACGTAAGGGCCACGTGCCACAGCCCGATATGTGTAAGGACATAAACGGGAACCTTCTTACAAACGAGCGTGAGGTGATCCAAAGGTGGCAGCAGCACTACGAAGAGCACCTGAATGGCGATATGGCAGACAACGGTAGCGGTATGGTAATGAACCTAGGAGCACGCGGGCAGGACATGCGACATCCGGATCCGAATCTCCAGGAAATCCAGGAGGAGATCAACCGGCTGAAAAACAACAAATCCCCTGGGGTTGACCAACTACCAGGAGAGTTATTTAAACACGATGGTGAAGCACTGGCTAGAGCGCTGCACTGGGTGATTACCAAGGTTTGGAAGGATGAGGTTCTGCCGCAGGACCGGATGGAAGGTGTCGTGTGTCCCATCTGCAATAAGCTGGATTGTAGCAACTACCGCACAATCACATTGCTGAACGCCGCCTACAAGCTACTCTCTCAAATTTTATGCCGCCGACTAACACCAATTGCAAAAGAGTTCGTGGGGCAGTACCAGACGGGATTAATGGGTGAACGCTCTAGTTTCAGGGGCATTCTCGAGCCCCTTCGAAACTCGCAGAGGGTTACGACGAGGTGATGGTCTTTCATGTCTGCTATTCAACATCGCTTTGGAGGGAGTAATACGAAGGGCAGGAATTGACACGAGTGGTACGATTTTTACGAAGTCCGTCCAGTTATTTGGTTTCGCCGACGACATTGATATCATGGCACGTAACTTTGAGAGGATGGTGGAAGCCTACATCAGACTTAAAAGTGAAGCTAAACGGATTGGGCTAGTCATCAACACGTTGAAGACGAATTACATGATAGGAAGAGGCTCAAGAGAGGTCAATGTAAGCCACCCACCACGAGTTTCTATCGGTGGTGACGAAATCGAGGTGGTTGAAGAATTCGTGTACTTGGGCTCACTGGTGACCGCCGATAATGATACCAGCAGAGAAATTCGGAGACGCATCATGGCAGGAAATCGTACGTACTTTGGACTCCTCAAAACGCTCCGATCGCATATAGTTCGCCGCCGTACCAAAATGACTATCTACAAAACGCTTAATAGACCGGTAGTTCTCCACGGACACGGGACCTGGATGATGCTCGTGGAGGACCAACGCGCACTGGGAGCTTTCGAAAGGAAAGTGCTGCGTACCATCTATGGTGGGTTGCAGATGCGGACGGTGCGTGGAGGAGGCGAATGAACCACGAGTTACATCAGCTGCTGGGAGAATCATCCATCGTTCACACCGCGAAAAACGGAAGACTGCCATGGGCCGGGCACGTAACCAGAATGTCGGAAAGTAATCCGGTGAAAATGGTTTTCGACAACGATCCGACGGGAACAAGAAGGCGAAGTGCAAAGCGGGCAAGGTGGATCGATCAGGTGGAGGACGATTTGCGGACCCTCCGCAGACTGCGTGATTGGCGAAGTGCATCCATGGACCGAGCTGATGAATTGTGTAACTTTGATTAGCTTAGAAAAAGAGATTTATTTAAGAACTTGTTTCGAAGAATGTTTTATTTTTCATAAAACAAGTGGAGCTGTAACTCTCAAAAAGCAAGGTTGTTTTCAGTGTATCGTACCTTGGAGTAAGATAAACCAAAATCTGCAACCAGACACCTGATAAGACATCTCAGATCATGTAAGGATTGGGAAGCGACCAGGCAGCAATCGCCGTGCATGAGCCGAAATGGCCTCCTTACGACTATACAGAAACCCCTGTAGCTGATCCACGCATAATTCTTGAATGAGTAAGTTCAACGTCCATTGCATTCTCTCTACGGGTTTATCCGAGGCCGTATCTATGCCGCTAACAAGTAGCATGGCATTTCAATAATTTTAGGAACGTGAGCATGATATGACGTGCTTCACCGATTCTACTTCAAATTTCACCTATCAATTCCGTATAGTCCGGGAAGTCTGCAATTCCGAACCTTCATACAACATCCATGTTCAGACAACACATCTCTGATTTCAAAAGTACACCTGATCATTGCCCCAGTACAACCAATTTGAGCTTCATACTTAACTTAAACAAAAGCTTATAATTCTAGCCGTACTTTAAAAATGTTGGTGTTATGGATTCAACAGTTTAGAGTCCATCAGCAAAAACTTTCCCAAAAAGAAAAACTAAAATTTCTACGGAAATAAGTTCCAGTATTTTTTAAATAATATAAAGTTTGTGCTAAGTTCATTAGTGCATGAAAATATTACAAATATTCATTTCTTTGATTTCTCTAAACATTCTTTGCTATCATTTTCCATTAAAATTCAAAATTTTTCAGGCAATTATTACCATTTTAGACTTTTTTTTCGTTACCATGTTTTTTTTATTCCCCCCCTCGTGTTTTCCGAGGGCCGTCGGACATAAAATAAATTTAATATTTGTATCGGCCATTAACACGGTTTTCCGGATAAACTGACACGGTTGATCAAAGCGACGATGGATCGGGTGATGTGCGTAGTTCGAGTTTCAGGGGCATTCTCTAGTCCCTTCGAAACCCGCAGAGGGTTACAGCAAGGTGATGGTCTTTCTTGTCTGCTATTCAACATCGCTTTGGAAGGGGTAATACGAAGAGCAGGGATTAACACGAGTGGTACAATTTTCAATAAGTCCGTCCAGCTATTTGGCTTCGCCGACGACATAGATATTATGGCACGTAACTTTGAGAAGATGGAGGAAGCCTACATCAGACTGAAGAGGGAAGCTAAGCGGATCGGTCTAGTCATCAACACGTCGAAGACGAAGTACATGATAGGAAGACGTTCAAGAGAAGACAATGTGAGCCACCCACCGCGAGTTTGCATCGGTGGTGACGAAATCGAGGTGGTAGAAGAATTTGTGAACTTGGGCTCACTGGTGACTGCCGAAATGACACCAGCAGAGAAATTCGGAGACGCATAGTGGCTGGAAATCGTACGTACTTTGGACTCCGCAAGACGCTCCGATCGAATAGAGTTCGCCGCCGTACCAAACTGACAATCTACAAAACGCTCATTAGACCGGTAGTCCTCTACGGACACGAGACCTGGACGATGCTCGTGGAGGACCAACGCGCACTGGGAGTTTTCGAAAGGAAAGTGCTGCGTACCATCTATGGTGGGGTGCAGATGGCGGACGGTACGTGGAGGAGGCGAATGAACCACGAATTGCATCAGCTGTTGGGAGAACCATCCATCGTTCACACCGCGAAAATCGGACGAATGCGATGGGCCGGGCACGTAGCCAGAATGTCGAACAGTAACCCGGTGAAAATGGTTCTCGACAACGATCCGACGGGAACAAGAAGGCGAGGTGCGCAGCGGGCAAGGTGGATCGATCAGGTGGAAGATGACTTGCGGACCCTCCGTAGACTGCGTGGTTGGCGACTTGTAGCCATGGACCGATCCGAATGGAGAAGACTCTTATACCACTTTGGCCTTAGTCTGAATAAATAATAATAATAATCGGCCATTAAAGAATTAAAAAAAGGCAATCCTAAAGGAATTTTCGGAAGAATTTCTAACGGAACTATTAAAGGTATTTACAGATGAATATTTAGAGGAACTCTTTAAGTTATTTCTAAATGATTCGTAATACTCGAATTTATTAATGAATTTCAGGAGAGATTGCCGAGAGATTTTCTAAATAAATCCATATTTAAAATAATTCATAATTCAATTTCCGCAAGTATTCCTAAGGCAATTTCCAATGGAATTTACAAAAGGATTTCCGAAGTAATTTTCTAAAAGAATTTGTAAATTAATTCTCAAAGACATCACTGGGAGAATTTCCGAAGGATTTTTTTTTTTGAATTCCGAAAATATATTAGAGGATTTAACTTGAATTATAATAAAATTCCTTTACGAACTATTTTACAAATTTCTTCGGAATATATTTTAAGAATTCTGTCAGTACTGCCTCAAGAAATCCTTTCGGAAACTCTAGTAAGAATTTTTTTGAAGTTCGTTCGAAATTTTCCCCAGAAATTCTTTCGAAAATTCTAATAGGAATCTTTCGCCCATTCATTCGGTTTGTTTTAGCAACTCTTTCTTCAGACACTGTCAGAAATTTTTCAGGAGAATTCTTTAATCAAAACTTCCGGGATAATCCCTACAGGAATTTTGAGAGAAATATTACATTATGTTACCAAAAGAATTTCTGAAGAAATTTACAAATTGGGAGGTTTTAAGAAAGAGTCCTTGGAGGAGCATTCAAATGATAATCTGGAAAATTTTTATATATTATTCCTGGTGGAGTTCTCGAAAGAATATATGGAGGATTTTCTGAAGATATATAAGAAAAAATTCTTGGAAGAATTTCAAAATGTATTTCAGGAGGAATTTCCGAATGAATTCTCGATGGAATTTCCAAAGACCAACCTGAATAGGTTTGCGAAAAAAAAATTATGAAAGAATTGTTGAATGAATTTCCTAAATAATTATAACGGAATCCACGAAAAAATTTCAATTGGAATTTTCAAGCATATATACATATTGGAGTTAAGGAATTCCTGAATCAATTTCCGAGCAAAGTCCTAAGGGTTCTTTCTAAAATTACTTAACGCTAAATTGGGTGATTTTGGCCCCCCATCCTCCCCTACGTAACACTTTTTGTATGGAAGGTTTATTTTTTTTTGTATGGATCGTAACGCTCGGCTTGACCCCCTCCCTCCCCCTTCAGCGTTACGTAATTTAAGATAGAACCCTAAAGGACTTTTCGAAGGAATTTCCGTAGATATTCCTGAAGGAATATCCGAAGGATTTTTTATATGAATATGCGAAGAAATTTTCAATGAAATTTTAAAGGAACTCATAAAAGAATTTCAAAGAAAAGTCTAAAGGAATTTATGAAAAAAATCCTAAAAGATTTCGTTAAGGATTTTCCAAATAAATTTTCAAAATTTTCTTGGAATTCCTTCTTTGAATTTCCAAAGCAATTTCTAAATATATCTCCGAAGTTATTTTCATAGGATTTTTTGGGGAAATCCATAGATAGAGTTCTTGGAGAAATGTACAAAGAAATTCTTGGAGAAATTTAAGAATATCGAAAATGCCTTAAGGATTTCCTTTGGGAATTCTGTTTGGATTTTTTGCTGGAAATTCCGAAGGAGTTATTGAAGAAAATCCTAAGATAACCCTGGAATAATTTAATATTTACGAAATATTTATGACGAAAAATGTCCGAAGTTAATTCCTAAGGAATTCTTGAGAGCATCCGAAGAATTCTGGTCAGTAGTAAAACACAGTTTTGACGTTGGAATTGCTTGATAGAAAACCCCCCTAACTGTCACAATTACAGTCTTTCATTATCACACAGGGATTGCAAGTTTTTGGAAAAAAAAATCCAAAAAATCCTAGTGACCTTAAATATCTTAGATATGCACAGCACATGTTTCGAAATGGACAAATTGATATGAAATTTGCGAAAAAGAATTCACGTGTCTTGGAGGGACTCGAACCCTCAACCTCCTACTCTCTAGATAGGCGTGATAACACCTACACAACAAGACCACTTAATGGTCACGTTTGCGGAAAAGCCATCAGAATCCGAGTACCAATCTCCACCACGGTTGGCTCTTTTTTGCAAATTGAATATCTTTCGGATGCTTGATTTATCCGATCTCCACATGTGCTTTACCGTGCGGGACCGAAATCCGTACAGCACCGAAATCCGTCCACCGAAATCAGACCACTTAATGGTCACGTTTGCGGAAAAGCCATCAGAATCCGAGTACCAACCTCCACCACGGTTGGCTCTTTTTTGCAAATTGAATATCTTTCGGATGCTTGATTTATCCAATCTCCACATGTGCTTTACCGTGCGGGCCCGAAATCCGTACAGCACCGAAATCCGTCCACCTTATTAGATATCAATAAATTAAAGGGGGTTAAAGGTAAATAATGTAGAAATAATTTATCTTATCCTGTTCAGATACTTGGTAGTAAGCTTTTAGGGCATAGAAATGGAAAGAAGGCTTTGAAATTAAAACAACAAAAATCAAAAAGAAATCGCCACCCACCAAACGCGGAGTTTTTGCCGCCATTTTGTTTTCGGGTAGAGCATAATTGCACCAAAAGTAACTGTGTTTTAATTTGTAATTGCGAATCATTACATAACATGAGCGGAATACAAATCGAAGGCATCGCTTCTCAAGATGCGTATCGAACTATTTACAGTGGTAGCTTAGTCAATCAGATTGCTCCATTTTAAAAATTTAGTTAAAAAATTGCTGTACGGAATTTGATCCTTTGATTCGAAATCCGTCCACGGTGGGCGGATTTCGAATCAGAAGAAGTTGATTTTATTCATGATTTCATCAAGTTTTTCGTAGTTTTTAATGACTAAATGTGAAACACTTCAAAAGTAGAAGCCTTCATGCTCCTGCAAGCAGAAGCCTTCATATCTACAGTCAAGCGAGTGCACATTGTGTATTAAACGAGAGGATCACACTCTATGTCCCCAACAACGGGCTGGGCTGATTTGTATAGAGTGCGAATTAATCGCTGCTGTGCGTAAGGCCTGCTTGGCTAAAGCATTTGATGAGTTTGATTGTCCTACGCATGCGGTCGCGTGTACTCAGATGACTATTGACGGTGGAAGACCGACACTTGATTACACGTGTCTTGTTGTGTAGGGGTTATCACGCCTATCTAGAGAGTAGGAGGTTGAGGTTCTGAGTCCCTCCAAGACACGTGGATTCTTTTCGCAAATTCCACATCAATTTGTCCATTTCGAAACATGTGCTGTGCATATGCACAGCCAAGATATTTAACAAAAAATGGTTTTCGTACGGCCGAGTTGCGGGATAATATGCAATTAAGCACACATAAAATCATATTCTACTATTTCTTGTGTACTCACTTTATTGGAATCTTTCAGTATAACTTGATTATTTATCGTATTGTAATTAAACTTTCATAATCATGTGTGATATTTTTTCGAACTTGTAGTTGAACAGTTGAACAAATAGAAAATTGTACGACATTTTTATAATTTCTTACAGACATCCATCATTTGAACCATTCCATAGTTCATATCGTAAACAATTGTTCCAAAATGACTAACGGTGAACTCGGAAGTCATTTATCATCGAACGGAGGTAAGACCACTTTTACTTAATCATATAAATACATAAATTAGTAAAAAGAAATCTAGTAGCTTGGTTCGCCGGGGGGCTGACCATAAATTTTGAAATGGCTATTTCGCACTTGAATTTAATCGTTTGGTCTAATTGTAATTATTTGATATCAGTGTTTGTTTGAAAGCGCTTATTTGTTTTTGTAAGATTGAACAACAATCTTCTGAAGTAAGTGCACACTCACCCAGTCTCATTCATTGACCTCGGCTGCATGAATCTCAGTTAGATCATTCAATCCTAGTTTCAGCAGACGAAATGCCACATTTCTTGGCAACAGAAAAAAAAGAACTGCTGATCAGCATTTCGTCGTAGAAACATATTTTCGAGTTTTCAGCAAACAAAATTTCAGTGGGGAGAACAGAAAATTGTACTTAAAAATTACAAAAGTGAAGAATAAACATTTAAAGTTATATGATTTAAAACATTTTAAGCATTAAAAGTTATCCACCAACATAAAACTAATGCTAGAACATATTAAGCATACCATGAAGCTTCATAATAACTAGCTATAACGCTCAAATAAATAAACGCTTAAAATAAATGAGCTCACATTCCGTTTCCGCCATCCGTTGGATGCTCGCCGGAGCACAATCATGACGTGACAGACGGTGTCACGAAAACCTACCTCAGCAAATGGACTTTATAAATGCGACAACATTCCGACGGCAACTGGAGCGTAATTATTTTGCAGTTGTATTCGTCAGTTGTCGGCATCATTCCGGTGGCGACAACTTAAAATACAGCGGAGAACAAAAAAATCGGGGCTAGGCTGACTGACACGTTGATACCGCATAGCTATTAATGTAGAAATAACAACACGAACACGACTCCGATTATGATAATAGCAATCGGTAATGTTGTTTTGGGTAGCATTAAAGTTTTGTCATGTTGGTAATTGATCCCTTTTTGAGCAAATAATAAGTACATGCAACATTTTTCGATTTCTCGTGAATCATTCTGATTGGGGTAACATTCATGCATACTCGGGTCAAAGTGGATTGGATAACAATATTTACTACTTGGTCCCTACTCGTAAAAATCGAATCCAAACGTGCGAATAAACACATATTTATTTTGTGGCACGATATGCGGCACGTTGACGTCGAGAACCCACAAAGACTGGTTTTCTTAATCTTCGTGAACGTTCAACAGTACCCTGGAGTATCTAGGAGATGGGTTCGTCATGAACGAGGGCATTGGACACGCTCGCAATTGGTTTACTGAAGAAAATCAATCAACGAGTTATTTAACCAAACACAATTCCATAAAATGTTCTTCAAACTCATTTAAACCTTTCTCTCTAACAACTAATGTGTGTAGTCACATTTTCTGACTTCGCCTATGACCGCTATGTATTTGAATATTTCCGTTTACGAAAAAGAATCATATTGTACCATTTATACCCATACACCTTTCTACATCTCTTGATAAGTTCCAAGCGTGGTAGTACAGCCCCCTACTTTTTAGAATTTTATAAATAATAGAATATCCACTTCACGATCTCTCTGCTGCCCAATAACTGTGGTGGCACGTTTCCGATTCAGCATTTTGCTTCGCATCCCGGGCAAGAGACCAAGAAGGTAAAAAAAACGACGAACACTCTATAAACACTTAACGTGTTAAAATATCCTATTCCACCGCGAACCAAGTGGCGCTCGCCCGGTAGGTGAAACAAGCGAGTTTGATTTCCTTTTTTCCGAAGCCTATATAGACCAACGACTGCAATCAATTCACTTCGTTTACGGTTTTGCCTGTTGCTCGAGGCACCCTCCGTGGAGCAAACCGTTGACTTCAGGTTTTTATCTGCAAAATAAAATATATTATTTATAGTTATAGGATGATAACGCTTCACGAGCTAATGCTCGATTCCAAAGCGCCCAATATGGCCGTCCTCAATGGGATAAAAGTGAGTTGTACGACAGTGGAACACCTTCTAATTCAGAGGGTTTCAATCTTCTTTCCTTATAGTTCTCAAATCTACTGATCTGACAAGTAGAATTCTCGCTTAACTTTTCAAAAGGTCCTAAGTAACATTTTTTTCATGAATTAATTTGAGTAGCGCAATCAAAAGCTTTCATGTTGTTCTGTTGATTGCGCTATTCAAATTAATTCATGAAAAAAAATGTTACTTAGGACCTTTTGAAAAGTTAAGCTAGAATTATAACTAATCAGATTAAATTTGGCGATAGAACATTCAATCAAAGCATTGTTTCCATGCTTGGCTTCTAACATTGTGAATATGCGTGAATGATTACATGGATTTTTTTGAAAACGTCGTGGGAGCGAATCTCAAAACAGTTGGGGACCACTGTGGCAACTGAGTAAACTGAAAGCTAATGTACAACTCAATTAAAACTCGCACAACGCTGGTTCCGTTTAAAAGATACTGTTGGTGTTCAGGTCTCTATGAAGCACTGTGGCTGCTTTCCATATCAATTGTTGGCCAAACATAAGTTTTCGTGCAAATAGAATATTGTAGGTACCGCTCTTATAAAAATCTACTCCTCCGCTTATTTTTAGTCGCAACGAAAAATAAGCACCAGATAGTCGCCTAAGTAAAACATAACTCCAGAAAAAAAAACTGCCGCCACATGGTGGATTATGACGGTGAATGCTTCGGTAGCACGTTTTATTTGTACTGCGAATAAATTTTATACATCTGTGAGATCAGTTGATTCAAAAATATAAGATTGTATATAAGAAGTATAATAATGTCGTCCCTGTTTGCTTTACTAACATCTAGGTTACTTTGACTTGGCAGCCAACGTACCGGTACTACAAGTGTTAAACCAATGTTGGTGATGAAACCAAACATGCACTACAACATGATGCATAATTTATGCCCAATTGAAGTTTGTTGGAGTATAATTTGACAAAATAAATCAAATGACTACAGCGCCACTAGCGTTCTAGTACTTGTGCTTCTACCGTGAGAGCCGTGGAAATTGATCACGAAAGTTGTCATTTTGTTGCAAGACACAATAATTATTAAAACAAACTACCGGAGCAAATCTTGAGAGCAAATCGATAATTTGTTTTGATGTTGGGAAATTGCCGATTATGATTACTTAATTTGATATCTTTTTGATCGTTTTAACGGTTGAAATAACAAAACGCATAGCAGAAAAATCATACTGTAACATCAAATCGAAAACTTTTTCTGTTATCGATGAGAACAAATCGGAAACTGTTTTTGATATTGGTTTCGATAACAAAATAATTACTCAGCTTGATGTCTGATCAGACAATTTAGAAATCTACAGCAAAATTAGATCAAAATATGTAACCAATCATGATGATTGATATTTGAAAACAAATTATGATTTCAATTTAACGTCAAAATCAATATATGTTTTCTACATGCTCTCATTATGTTTTCAGACTCTGCTCGGGTAGTTGACCCGGCAGACGATGTCCTGCATAGTAGGCGAGAAACTAGGCGAGAAAGCACATTGTAACGTTCATACAAAGATTCCCATACGTACTAAAATTTTATTTTTTACGATTGTCTCAGCTTCACTCCCGAGGGAGCGGTAACAAATTACGTAACGATTTGAGGTGAGAGGGGGTGGGGGTGAGTGAAGTGTTACGATCCATACAAAATTTTCAGATGTTTCATACAAAAAGTTTGACATAGATGGGGAAGGGGGTTAAAAATGCCCATTTTTTGCGTTACGTAATTAATGGATCTTTCCATAGGAGAATAACCTATAGAGCATTCGGAGATTGTAACTAACAGGGTTGCTGAAGAGATGAATAAATTCCATCCAGCATTTTTCTAGTAGTTCGGATACGAACACAGACCAACTCATTTTTATTATATTAAGAATACAAATTAAACTACGCCATCACGTATCGAACAAAGTAAACAATCCAAATATCAAAATTCACATAAATATAGGAAAAAAGAGATAAAAGAAACAAAGAAAACAATTAAATCAAAGTTAATTGCCTATATTCGGGAATCTCGAGTGCATTCAGTTGCCGCTAGGTTGCGAAGGCCGACGGAGGTCCTTCGTAGCTTAGTTGGTTAAAGCACCAGTCTAGCGTACTGAGGGTCGTGGGCTCGAGTCCCATCGAAGTAGTTACCTCCAATACATTTTTCAAATCAATATCTTCCACATAATGTACATATTCACATATGAGTTTTCAGAACATTGTAAAGAAAACAAATTGTTATCCGCTAATGATTATTATGGCGAATTTAAACGCATGAACTAAAATTTATTAGATTTGCTTTAAAAACAACTCAAAAAACTTCAATACACCCTGCAATAAAGTAGCATCAAGAAACTTATTATTATGCACTCTGTGGGTAACTAGTTTATCGAATTTAAAAGCTTAAGAAGTGAACACTCCATGAAGTCACCTAACGATCGAACAAAAATAAGGGCTTTTTTTGCCAGCACGATAGATAAAATTCAGTAACAGTATAAGCAGATCCTCTTTGTGCTATCTCTTACTATCAGAGACTTTGATGCGACTTTTTTTCAACACAAAAAACGAATTATTTTTAGACCTTTCAAAGCATAGCAAACCGGATCGTGCAAACTTATTGCATGCCGATCGCACTGAATAATTTGCTTTTATGCCTTATAGCGCAGAATAAAACGCACGATCTTCTGGCGTACCGAAACCACAATCAATCGCACACCGATTGATTTCCTTCTTTGTCACAAAAAGCGCAAAAAAATTACTTCTCTGCAACACAGAGTAGAATAAAACACACGAACTTTTTGGACAAACAGGTGACAGGAGTACTAATCCACCTTAAGGTCACTCCTCTAGCGAGGCAGTTGGTGGGAGAACACGCCCACCCGCAATACATGGAGGTAAAATAAACTTGGAAAATCACGTTACGCTAGTAATCTTCTCCCTCTTGAACTTTTTGTGTACTCAACAGAACCACGATCAATCGTTCACTAATTCATTTACTTCTCTGCCAAGCAATTTAAAACATTCGAACAATCTGCGTACCGAGTAGAATCATGATCGAACGTACAATGATTTATTTACCTCTCTGCTGCACAAAGCAGAATGAAACACTCGAACTTCTTGCATACTAAGAAGAACCTCGATCAAACGCGCGCTAAATGATTTACTTATCTGCCACACAGAGCTAAATAAAACACTCGGTATTTTTGTAAACGGAGTAGAACCACGATCAATCTCGCAAATGATTCTCTCCCACATAAAATAAAATAAAACACTCGAGTCGAGTCAAGTACGAGACACTGAAGACGGCCTTACTGTTGAGGTCGAAATACGTATCTGTCAAGGTACAATTAAGTGGTGGAATTAAATGGGATTGTACAAACTCGTCTTATGACAAGTGAAGACATTTCACTAAAAAGCTCAAAATAATTTTCTTAATAAAACACTTGATTTTTTTCTTTTGGAGCGATCAGTCGCGCACTGACTATTTTACTTCTCTGCCACACAAAGCAAAACCGAACACACCCTCGAACTTTCTGCGCACAGACGAGCAGAAACACGATTAATTGCGCTCTTCCAAAAATTGAGGAAAACTATTTTCTAGATATGTATATGCGGAAAGCAGTGAGAAGATCGTAGTGTGCTTATTTTCAGGCGTCTACGATTTTCTTCAGTAGTGCGTTATGCATCATTCCTACCTACAGCATTGTTTACGTTTTGAAAAAAAAAATTAAATTATCGCTAGAGCAAGAGCAACACAACTGCCATGATTTCAACTAGCAGTAAATCTCAAAATTGCCCGGCAACAAATAATAAACATATGCAATTTGTTTGAAGGCACAAAATAAAGGCTAGAACATGTAGCTTTTTGGTAATTGCAGTTTTTAATACAGTTTTCATATTTCTTAACTTCTTCACTTGCAAATATGGTAAATATTTGGAATATAAATGAAACATATAATAGTATATTCGTTAGCATGACCCTAGAAAGCGTACTATTGGGTGAATCTAGAACGCACTCTCACTCATCACACGATAGTTACATGCAACCAATTAGAATCCTCGCACAGTAAGATGTTTCGATTTTCTTCATTTGTTTGCATGCTGCCTTTATTCAACGCAAGCAAAATGGCTTTTAATATAAACAGCAACCCATCTGTATCGAAATCAACAATCACTCGTCCCAAGTAGGCTGAAAAATCATCCACCTGATAGGGACAATAATGTCCACATTTTGTCCATTTCGCTCGAGACTTTCGCTGATTTGAATGAGATTATATATTGCGGACATCCATCATCGTTTTTTTGCTGTTTGGCGTCAACACCAAATGTAAGCAAGCCGGCTGGTGGAATAAATCTGGTTGGAAATGCAATATATGAAGATTTATAACGATAAATGTGCTCAACCGTAGCATGAAGGCCCAAGGTTTGAGCCGTTAACCCTTCGCGAAAAATTGCACTATTTTAGGCTGAAATAGTTCTACTTCTAACAAGTTTGCTTACAACTTGTATGTGATATTGACAATTCATAAAATATTGTATGAATTTGGGTCTCCACACCCAACACAATTTTGTGTGACATTCTTTGTATTAAGCATTTTGTATCAAATCTCGCATTCAAATTGATCAGATAATGTTATACTTGTTAATACAGCTCATTGCATTAAGTCAGTTTATTTGGTTTCGATCAATACATCCAAACGAATCTCGTTGGCTCATCCTAGAAGAAGTATATGTATCGTGTATAACAATATAACCTTAACCCATACAATCTTCCCGATTCCATTTTGCTTGATAACGGAAAAGGACACAAATATGCATGTTGCTTATTCCACTCGTATCACTCATTGCTATCCCTGTTATCCTTCCACTTGTCACATCCCTATTGCATGAAACGTGGTTTATGATTGCCTTTGGTCGCATCGCTCCTCATCTGGTAAACAGTCCAGATGGTTAGCGCGTCAGTCTAGATGTGCTAAGTGTCCGGGGTCCGGGTTCAATTCCCGTCTTTGACCGATCTTTTTTGTAGGGTTGCTGAGGTTCTCAAGGAATACAGCATTTCACTCCTCGATGGGGTTGTGTAAGTTTTAATGTAAACACTAACACATAACCAGTTCTTATTTTCTCGTGACTGGAGACCTAATGCAAGGGCCCGCCGTTTACTTAATGCAATCTGTGCATATGTTGCGAATTATGGCAAACTGTACGCGAGCAAAATGCAAGATTGCAATAAAATGTTGCAATCTCTGGTTGGATGTATCCATTGTACTTGCCACCAAGATACATACTTATGTAATAGCGGGCATAGAAAAGCTTTCAATTAATGACTGAGGAGGCAAAAAAAGTCTCAGTTGAAATGTAGTGGCATTGAAAAAGAAGAACAAGATCTTCCCTACACAGATAGAAAATTTCACTGAAATTTACGCTAAAAATCATGCACATAAATGGAAAGCTTTTATGAGGGTAATTCCATGCGGGATATAGCCTAATTGTATACAATATTTGACGTGAATCATCAATATTGCGTGCAGGAAGGGCGCCATTTCAGCGTTGAAAATCGTAAATTTTTGCGTCTCAAGTTTTACGCGCTGTTTACTTTTATTTTTTTTTATGTGTAAATTCCAATTACTGGGCGGAGTGAAGCCCGATGGCCAAATTTCGGAAAATACAAACTACCATTGGGTATTGTTATATTCCATAATTCAAGGGAACGTCATTTCCCATCACCTTTCTGTTTAGTAGCAAGGAACAGGCATAAACGCATAAAGTGACATAAAGTAACGGGAATCTCTAGTGATAAACATCTTCTTCTTCTTTTTCTTCTTCTTCTTCTTTTTTTCTTCTTCTTCTTTTTCTTCTTCTTCTTCTTATTGGCATTACATCCCCACACTGGGACAGAGCCGCCTCGCAGCTTAGTGTTCATTAAGCATTTCCACAGTTATTAACTGCGAGGTTTCTAAGCCAGGTTACCATTTTTGCATTCGTATATCATAAGGTTAACACGATGATACTTGATGGACATCAATGGAATATCAAATCGACCACATCTGCATCTGCCGAAAAAGGAGACTGAGCCTTCTTGATGTCCGGGACAATCCGTCTGACCATCACCTTCCAACTACCGGGATCCGATTACTACTTGGTCGGGGTTCTGCCAAATCACACTAAGCGCCAATGAAAAATTACCCATTTTCTTGCACAGCAAATCTAATTGATCACAAATCTTATCGGATATCCTTCCATCCTACATCTGTGGATATTCAACAACAAATGTATGAATGAATTGATATGAATTCGTTTCCGTTTAAATTCTATGAACAAAATAACACAAGTCAGTCTAAAAGGCGCTGGGTGCGGTTTCGCTGAACCCCGACCACTTATCGCTCGGATTCAGCGGAAAGAAGATCCAGCTGTGCAAAGATCGTTCGTTGAAGAACTTGGAACTGGGACAGCGGATGTTCCGAAAGGTGACAGCGTAGAAGAGCAGTGAACGACTATCAAACATGTCTTTATCGAAAACAGGGTGAACAACCTGGGAGAGCTGCACACTCAGGGCGTAGTACTTATGCAACCCGGCAAAAAATTGAGGAGCGTAGAGATGTAAAGACTGCGATAGAACGGAAAAGGAAGTCTAACGCTGTTGCAGATGGGACCAGAAAGTTGTTCTAAATCGGATACCGATGGGGAAGATAAACACGACTCTTCGGAGGCATGCAGGATTCCTTATCGGAAGATCATGTGTGGTGGACCATATTATCACGCTCCGTATTATCCTGGAGTAAGTCAATGAATCCCATGACACCCATATTTGGAATTAATGCCTAAGAAAAACCTTCCGATCATCTGAATCAAGAAAATCTGTAGACCGCAGACGCAGGCCTCATCGAAGCGTGGAACGAGGCATTCACGTCTAGAGTCCTGCATAACAGAGCTTGGTAATGCATTCCATTGATACTTCGCGTACCTGAATGAAGGAATAAAAGAGACCCCATTTCGCGGCCCATGGCCCTTTACCCAGCAATTCCTATCTCTACCTCCCCGTGGAGTAGGCCGGGATACGAGCAGAGACAGACAGCAGACCTGCCTTTTCCGGGACAGCAGGGACTATTTCCAAGGGCTTTACGACCTCTCCTCACGACCACGGCCTAACCGCTATGGTCACCCCGTGGCATGGCTGAAGTTTGTGCATAGACTACACATAATGAGGTAGGAGTGTCTTAGCGTAGTATCTGTTGGCCCAGGCAGTTACCGCTATTGACTCCTTGAGGCATGGCAGTGGAGTGTTAGAGTGAGCATCCAAATAAGTCTCAAATGGTGTGCGTGCCTGTGTAAATGAGCACATTAAGTACAGCCTATCCTTCAGAAGTAATGCTGGAAAGCTGTCCAGGAGGGAAATTAGGGTTGGTGCCCAAGAAGGGTTTAGTGGGTGAGAGTCCTACACTCCGGTACAGTGCCATTTGGTAGCTTGGCAACTACTACGCGTGTGCTGGGTCAGTGAATAATGCATTACTCCTTGTAAAAAAAAACACTTTTTCAGAAGAAAATACACCACCTGGAAGAAGCGGAGGGCGAGGAGGTGAAACAACTGTGTCGCTCCCAAGAAACCCGCAAGTGCTATCAGAAGCATAACGCATCCCGCAAAGGCTTTTCCGAGCCAATTACCTGCACAAACCGATAGTCAGAATCTGGGAAACTGAACAGCTACTAAAGAAGTGAAAGGAAGGGGTCATTAGCCCAATTTACAAGAAAGGCGATAAGCTAGAGCGATCACCATCCTTAAAGTCTCCCATAAAAAGATATCCCAGAGCATCTTCCGTCTTCTATCACCAATAGTGGATGAAATCGTGGGCAGTTTTCTATTCGGTTTCTTTGCCGGCCGCTCGACAACAGACCAGATCTTCACTGTACGGCAAATACTACAAAAATGCCGTGAATAGCAGGTCCCAACGCACCATCTGATTATTTATTTCAAGCTGTAGAGCTGTAAAAAAATTGGACGAGAACAGATTTCCTGGAAAACTTACCAGACTGATCAAAGCAACGGTGGATGGTGTGCAAAACTGGATGCAAGCTAAATAAATTAAATGAATGAATCTTAACGACCTCGATATGGTTGATGAAGTGACGCTCTGCCCGTCTGTGGCAGGTCTAACAATCAATGTCAGCAAGACCAAATCGTTGTATGGCAACACGAGCAAACTCTCCAATTTTACGGTAGCCGGGTAAGCAGTGGAGAATGTCGAAAATTTTCAATATCTTGAAAGCCAATTGGCGTCGGACGGCGGAAATAAGCAGCCGGCCACTATGAAGAGAAGACCTTTAACGATGGTTCTATTTAAAAAATGTAGGGAAACTTTTCAGATCTATTCGATTCTAAAATTTGTGGGGCAATTTGTCACAAGTTTCTATTTTTTATCATAGGATACATGGGACAATTATACGTATAACGGCAGTATAGAAACGGCCGATTTTTCCTATCTATGAGCTAATATTTTGTGACTTTTCCCTGATTTTTAACCACCTGATAACCCTTTGTGCAGTTACTGAGAGCTCAAACTATTTGTGCAACGTACTTCATATATGCGAGAGTTTGTTTAACTGACTATAATTCCAATTAATTGCTTTTTTCAATCTCGAAGTGAGTTACTTTGCTTTACCACACCCAATCAGCATATACATTTAAAACCACACAATACCTTGTAGCACACATAGTTGATCCCAACTATTGACATAACGCTCCATTATGATAAACCTAAATAGCAACAACACATTTTCTTTT
Source organism: Armigeres subalbatus (assembly GCF_024139115.2). Lineage (NCBI taxonomy): Eukaryota > Metazoa > Arthropoda > Insecta > Diptera > Culicidae > Armigeres > Armigeres subalbatus. Next base: position 131,762,546 of record NC_085139.1, on the reverse strand, counting down.
CGTACTTGAATGAAACCTTTTACCTCTTTCCTCTGTGTATCAAAGATAAACCCTCTATTCATAACAATATTCATAATGGAAACCGCTTCACCCGCTGTTGCTGAATCATAAGGTTGTAAAATTTAACGGTTATGATCTCATTCTCCAAAATATGTATTAGATATATAAGCCCTTTTTCTTGCACCGAGTATCATACCACGTGTTTCCTCCTCATCGTGGGGAACGGAATCCGGAAGATTTTGAAACTCTGCATCCATCAAAAATCGGAACCCTTATGTACCTACGCCCGACTTGGTTGGTTGGCTCGATAGCGAGGATACTCCAAACAAGACAAGGGTTGAATCGATAAACACGTCGAGAGAAAGACCACGGCGGAAAGAGGGAAAACGTTTATGGGCATCAAATTTGGTGGGATAATATCGATAATCGTCCTATGGAATCGGAAATTGAGCCCGTGGCAAACGAACAGAACCTGAGACTCGTTATTGATTGTATGTCTGATTGATTCTGACGCGTATGAATTTCGATTCAAATCGTTACGGTGAAGTCTACCAGCTATCAAAAAGCAAGACTGAGTGTTCTACTGCTGTGGTAAAATTTATTGTTTCCAACTCTACAAGCACATACAAAGTTAGTGGGGAAAATGTTTCGAAGAACCCATACAATTTTTGGCCTTTCTCGTACACTAAGTGTAGGTACGTAATGACTTTATTTTTATGTTTCCCTATTTTAGTCGAAACATAAAAAAAATATGAATTTCGAAGCCATTTTCAAACAAATTAAATTAAGTTTAGAATTTTATTTATTTTATTATTTATTTTTAATTTTACACTTCCTTGTCCACTCGAAGAGCACTGAGCATATATCTCATTGGATTTTGATTTTTTCAACTGCATTTTACTCTGATTTATGTATCCAAGCCAATTCAATTGAGTGCTCATAAATCACAATTATCGGTCAACGAAGGTAATCAAAACATTATATACTCTGATTCCAATTACGGGAAATATAATGTGAGGCTAATCGGCCAGTCATTATTCATACATATCCATATTATGGCTATAAATTACTGCGGGTATTTTAGCACGAACAAATGTCACGACGGTATGTGACGGACACACAAAGGCAAATAGGCAATGAAACCGAGCGAACAAACTTTAGTCACGGCATCTCCCCTGAAAATATATTATGGCAACGTATGACCCGTTGAACAGAAATGCACTGAACGATTAAATATATGTTGGTCCATAAAAATTAAATGGTGCTTTGATAAATCCGACATTTATGCCCGTTTTCAAAACGAATGGCAGCTCCCGCTTCCGAGTACCAACTTTAATGACATTTTAATAACATAGCCATTAGATGGAACGCTCCTTCATTGTCTAACAATTTCCCTACACTATGATGGCGACGAAACGCTCAGCTTGTACGCTTAACCACTCCTGTAATTTTCCTCTTTTTGTTGTCACTTCAGCAGCATTCCCCATCGCCCGCCGAATCGGCCATCCGTACCAGAATCGAACGCCGCCGAAGCGGAAAAAGCCGCGTCCTCTTTCACCCGGATCCAGGTGGCCGAGCTGGAGAAACGATTTCACACAAAAGTACCTGGCATCGGCGGAGAGGGCAGCGCTGGCACGAGGACTGAAAATGACCGACGCCAGGTCAAAACGTGGTTCCAGAACCGACGGACCAAGTGGAGGTGAGTTTTTGGCAACATGTTGAATAGAAAACTCCACAAAAATGACGAATTAGTTTTTGAACGCGCGACAGTTTTGATAGTTGTGATGAATCTGCTACCTTGCTGAATAAGCGATAGCAATCAGAACATGGAAGCAATACGTAACTTCT